>NC_070588.1:13595262-13885262 GCF_027409825.1 Scomber japonicus
ATCATTTGTATATGATGGTGATTCTTCAGAGACTTTGTTGGCAGGAGAAGAAATGTGATCGTCTGAAGGCTGTAGATCCAGCCAGTGAAGTATGTGGGCCAGAAGGGTTGCTCCCCAGGGGCTGGAGAAAAGCCAGTATACCTTTTTGATTTACTCTTTCGCATCCATCTGCAGCTGCATCATGTATTGCGTCATCAGGTTCATGTAACCCGGTAATAACTTACCAATATTACTTCCCAGCCTTCCAGTCTGGAGAAACAGATCTCTGAGGTGTTGATGACTGTGAGATGACAAATTGAATTGTTTTATCTGTGTCTTCTAATGTTGTTTCTCCTCCCATTCTTTCTCCATCTCAGTATCTTTTTTTCCTCTTCAGGTTATTATAAGATGATATTTGACCGCTAATTTAGCACAAGTATATTCTGATTCATCATTAGGAGCTCAGAGTCTCACAACTCACACCCTCCTTTCTTCCTCAATGCCTCAATTTAGCATGACCTTCCCAAAGCTCTGTCTAGCCAATATGTCTCATTACTGCACCATGGGGGAGCTGAGGCACACACACATACACACACACATACACACACACACGTACAGTACACACACACACAAAGAGAGCGAAAGAGAAACTTACACACACAGATCACAGATATAGCTGATAATAAAAGAAGGCACAAGAATACTGACAGGCACACACAAGCAAATCAAATGCGTGAAATAAATAATACACATAGCTCTACTGCTTCATTGTTCAAAACACACACATAAACGAGTATCAGTGACTAAGGAGTGATGCAGCATAACAGCTTGAAAGACCTGCGCACAAACACACACACACAAACAAGAGGAAACTTGCAGCACAAAAATAAATAAACTGAAGATATGTGTCATTTGAGATCAGTTTTAGTATTTGAGGAGAGACAGCTGTTTGTGTGTGGCCATAAACCTTTATCATAACTTTTTCTGCTCAGGTTCACAAATACTGACTTTAGGTGTTTCAGTTCTCAAAATGACTTTATTTGTTTGAGGCAGTAAAAAAATGTTTCTTCGATAAATGACATTAAGCCTCACTGGATGTCAGCCAACAACTCTTTGTTATGTAAAGATACAGCAATGTAATGACCGCAACAGTGAATTAAGCCACACTACCACTGGCAACACACTTATTTATAATCAATAAGAATACTATGAAATATGGCAGCTTAATCATGTATCCATTTCAAGTGCCATGTAGAAATATTTTTGTAATATTTATGTCCTCATCCATTCTAGTTCTGGGAATTTTTACATGGATTCCTCACTACATGGCTTAATGAATGCCATCACTACATTGTTTTGTTTAAATATCAATAAAAACGTATCCACAGCAGGTCAGAAGACCTTTAGGTAGCAGGCTCCTACTGTGGTATGTGTCAACTAGCAGACCTCCACGTGGTCACAATAAAACTGTGTAGACAAGTATTTGTACTGTGTGTGCATCCTGAGATGTAATCATCTTGATGTGAACATCCGAGACCTATATAGAGGAATGAAGTTAGCCTGCTTCCTGAAATGTCTCCCTCAAATCCCGGTTAGCTCCTTAATCTCTTGCCAAATGTGCTCAGATATTTGACTTCATTCACATCATGGTCCAGACTCTTCTAGACACTGCTGGGGTATCTGTTGGTGACAAAGTTAAGATAGAAAAGCACAGGGACAGCTAATCACATTTTATCCTTATCATAGACATACAGAGCTGAAGATGAAAAATGGCAGAATGTTTCTTTAAAGGCATACATGCTTTGATGTAAGCATATTGGGAACTGGAACCCTGAAGGTGTGAGTGCTGTTTGTGTCTGTATGTGTGTGTGTGGCTGTGTGTGTGTGTGTGTGTGTGTGTCATTGTCCCTGTCAGAGGTAAAGCTCATGTTCACATGATGACAAATTGTCTCTCTGGCAGACTGTGCAGTGTCACTCATTTGTCTCCTACACACACACACACACACACACACACACACACACATGCTCACTCACAATGTCAGGTCTCTGGACTGCCTTGACGGTGTTTGTGTGTGTTTCTATAATGTAATGGCTTTATTGACCTGAGGCCCAAGGACACCACAGCACTCTCCACCTAAACCAAATGGTTGCTTAATGGACGACTGTCCTCCTCCTCCTCATTTCATCCCCCAGTTTTCCTGTCTGTCTCCTCCCATCTCATAGTCTCCATTTCCTCCTGATCCTTCCTCCTCTTCTTAATCTCCTCTATCTCTCTCCGGCTAATCTCCCACTCTTCCTCGGTCCTACGTGAACAGGGAAGGAGGGAAGAAGAGTGGGATGAAAGTCAAAGAATTGTAATAACTCCTCAACATTATCCAAAACACACACTCGATACACTCCATTTTAAGTGAAATGGAGTGTCTGTTGAAAGCCACCCTTAGTTTTGTCAGATGAAACAAGGGGAAGCTTGGATATGTGTGTGCATTCGTGTGACAATGAATATCCACAAATATGTCACACAGCAAATTTTGATTATAGGATGATTTGTGTGTTAAGTGCTTTTTGTGATTTCTCGTTTACTGTAATTTGCTGTTTTGTTTGCTTTTAATTTGAGAATTTTGTTAATGTGTATTCTGTGGCGGTTCTATGCATGTCGATTTATTATGAAGAGGACTGTTTTTCTGGGTTTTCGGTTTCCTGTATTGTTGGCCTCTGATCTTCTACACACCTGCCCTGCATTAAGCCTCGTTAGCCCTGCCCTGCTCTGTATTCTCCCCACCTGCACCTCATCTTCTTGTTGGTTCAGTTCGTATGCAAGTCCAGTTTTCAGTTCGTATGCAAGTCCAGTTTTCAGTTCAATCTTTGTTGAGTCATCTGCTCAGTTTGCCAGTTTTGTTTTGCTTTTCAATAAATAATTCTGTTTTTGATCCCATCTGCCTACCATTTCCTGCATGTTGGTCCACCTGCTTCGTTCTCCTTGTGACAGAAACAATGTTGTACTTACAAGCCAAAACCAGAAGAATATCCACATATCTTATTCCAAGATGGCATGAGGGTTATTTCCGTTAAACCGAGAGCATAAATTATTAAATCGACAGCACAAATTAGTCATTCTTTTTCTCCATGGTCCCTCCCGGGCTCTGTGCTCTACTAATTGCTGGGGCAACATTTTAATCTCCCTATTTAAATCACTTTTTACTTTGATCTCAGAATCCATGCCCCTGAATTTGAGTCATTTTAATTATTTTAACATAGCCTTTATTGTTTTATATCATTTTTGTCATATCTGGTCTCTTTTTTAACCATGAATCATGAATATTCTTGAACTGACTGTTGTCCTTGTTTGTCATCCTGTGTGTCCTTGCTTTGAGTTCTTCGACTCCACAACAAACCCCGGTGGCATAATTGGCTTTATCTATTTCCATTTTAAATTTACCTGAAAATTGTTATTTTAATTTACAAGCACATCTATCCCTCTGCCAACAACTCACTACAGTTCTGTCACACACACATAGGCATAGAAAACTTATGATACAACAGGCTCCTGGGACAGATGTCTGAAAATGACCTGATGGCATGTCAAAAGCCCTGTCACCACCAGGCATTAACATGCATCTTGGGTGATCTGATCACAAGTGGACAGCCGAGACACATTGCCATTCACACCAGTCTCTATTATGCGTCACAAGCTGACCTACTGGTCAACTTGTCTGGATCTTGTTGCTGCCTACGTAATTTCTGATAGAAGACCAAAGGCACTCATGCACAGTTATCCCGTCAAACAAGCACCAGATTTGTTTTTAGTGCAGATTAAAGAGCCTACAAAAAGGTTTCAAGAATTAACATACATGTATGGGCTATTCCAACTGTTCAGATTATTCAAAACAAATGCCACATTGATGACATATTTTCCTATTATGTCTTTGCCAGGGGCACTTCAAAATATATGTGATTAAAGTGGTGATCTTGATCAGATCACCCAAGATAAAACAGGCCTAAAAGAGTCTGCATGCAACAAAAAATGTGCTTGTCGGATGGTCAAACAGTTTCTGAACCAAATCAGGAGAGCACCACAGTCAACTCATCCTTAGGGGGAGAGTACTAAATTTCATGTCAATCCATCCAATAGTTTTTGGGATATTTCAGACAGCAAAAATGTGGCCTGGGGATAACAAAAGTCATTACAATTCATCCTGCTGTTCTTAGAAAATGATATCTAATAGTTGTTGAGACTTTTCAGTGTGGAAAAAAGACATTGCCTTTCCCAGAGCCCCGCAGCCAGTGCATCTAAAATATATAATTACTGCTTTAAAAAGATTTTTGACTCATTAGCTTGTGTGTGTGTGTGGTTTTACACATGTGTACTTGTTTTTCACAGATTAAGTGTATGTTGGAATTGTGTGTGACAGAGAATACCAGGTTTTAGCCACTTGCAGAAAAACTCTGAATTTCTCTCGCCGCCATCAGTGTCTGGAGGAAAATCCCACCAGAGGAAAATAGTCATCTGCTGTCTTCACAGGTTGTTAATTAATTTCAGGATGGGGTCTAATCACTAAAGTCCGCTGTGTAAATATTTCACTCCTCTGAAGTTTCCGTGACTCAATCAAACGTGTGGGTGTGAAAAATCCCAGAGGCAACCTCAGTCTTAAAAACAACACCACAGTATTTTACTTCCTGTGCTGCATTCAGTGTATCTACTCAGCACAAACTAGGATACACCGATCAACCTGAGACCTTCCAGAGTCCTTGAAATCTTGATCATACAGTGATTCCAGACAGTAGTCCAAAGCAGTAATTGTTCCAATAAATAACTTCTAGGCAATACAAACTTGTTCTGTCAAATATTTGTCATAGGGAAGCAGGAGCAGATTGGTTTTAATGGATTTCATTTAGGCTCCATCATGAGCTGACTATCAATCAGGTGAAAATAGCAACCATCCTGCGTCGTGAATGTCAGAGGTTCTTAAAGACTGAGCTTCCAGTTTGATACGAACTGTCAAACCCACCACAGAGCAGCACGTCATCATCTGCCTTCCTTAATAAATGGTGATGAGACTCAAATAAACACGGCTGCACTGACTGCATGCCAACTGACAATTATGGAAATAAAGAGTTTTGTTGTCAATAGGCCAAGACTGTCGGTATTTAACTTGAGCTCCTCTAAAAGTACACATTGTGTTCAAATCAATGAGCCCTCCTTAGCTGCTGTTTGTTAGTCAGCTAAGGTTTAGCTCATCTTTATTTTAGCCCGTTTTCTCCTGAATCTATTCCAGTACAGCTCTCCATGACATCTATCGTGGTGTCTGAGAGGATAAGGCTGGTGATTTTCTATGTTTTCCTTACTGTCAACAAAAATGTGCAGAGCCAAACCAACAACGAACTGATCCTACTTACAAATATTGTGTGTTTATCCAAAGCCTGTTCTATCTCATTCCTCAGCACCGTAGATGTCCTTTGTTGTCCAAAAACTATTGAAAACACGTCAATGAGTCACACTTTTGCACTGGGTGGTATGCTCCTTATATAAGAGTTTGTTTCTTTAGAAATGGCTCTTTTTTCCTTGACTTTGTAATGAAGTTTTCTGAGAAAGGTATGGTGTAGCACAAAGTCAAGAGCTTATCATATGTAGCACAACCAACTAGTGAAGCTCAGTAAACAGAACCACATTGGTGTTTGCCTTACACAGAAATACTCTAGAGATTAAAAATGTGATCGCTGTTATTAATCTTTGGAGCTGTTTCTAAACAAACCAACATGCTCAAAATCTTGTGATGAAGGAACATGTCACCCAGTGCAAGAATGTGACTCACTGACATGTTATAATAGTGTTTGGACAACAATGTCAATGAGATGGCACAGTAGAATTAGATATATCAGGTTTTAAACAAACACTAATTGTAGGTAAAATGAGTTTATTGTTGGTTTGGCACATGAGATTTGTGGACAATAGGAAAAAATATATACAATTTCCAGCCTTATGCAGTATGGAGGCACAAACACAATAGTATACTGTGGTATCCACCACTAACTGCCCTCTCCTGCTTCCAGTCTTTGTGCTAAGCTAGGCTAAACATGTCCTGGGTTTAATAAAGATAACTGATATTGATCCTCTCATCAGTCTGTAGGATTGACGTCAAACAAGTGTATTTTCCAAAATGTCACACTGACACTTTGACGACATCTGCCAAATAAAAATAATTTACATTGTTAATGCCCTCTGACTCAACGGTAGCAATTTAGAGATTGCACTCCTCATCATTAACAAAGCCCCAATGTGTTTGTATTTTTTTTTATTTGCTCTGGCAGCTGAAGACTTAAATTACACAATGTGGCCCTTGACTGTATTCAATTCATGTTTCACGCTGAGCATTGATTCCACTGTAATAGTTTATCGACCGTGATGACATGGTATCGGCTTGGCATACGCAAGCTCCAGGAGCTCATATTGTCTTAGAAAAGATGGATTGCCAGGTGTGAAATCGCCCGGCAGTGTAAGCGCTGTGCATTGTTCATTGAGTTTCAAGGACGTTGTAGGACGCGGAAGTGTTTTCTACCCACAGAAGAAAAGGAAGGACGGAGGGATAAGCCAGCCACCTGAGACAGGAGAAGAGATTGTCATTCAGCAGGCGTCTGATAGCTGTCAGGCAGTTCTCCTCCACTGCAGATGTGACGCAAACGTACACTCCTCTTTCTCTTCTCTCCGCTGTGTCATCCTCCTCCCCGCTTTCACCTCCTCTACACTTTCCTTCATCTTCTTCATTTCCTTTCCTTGTCTTGCCTGCTGTTTTTCTCTCTCTGCATGCCTCTGCTCACACTCCGGGCATTTCTCTGTCTTTCTCTCTCTACACTCTCTCTTTACTGCTTTTATTTAAATAGCTCTCTGCCCTCCCACCTCGCTATTTTCCCCTTCTTTCTTCTTCTGTCTATCCTCTCAGCGGAGATGAGTGGGTGGAGTGGAGCATTGTGCCCTGGAGATTGTTGTGCCATCCGCTTTTTAAGACGGGCCGAACCAAGTGCATTTGTATGTGTGTGTGTGTACTTGTAGAGCCCACACACAGCAAGAAAACATTGACACTCCCTATTACATGGGCTTAAATAAATGATCTCAGTTATTGGTTTATCGCTGTTGTCCTGCACATATATAAATCTTACTTAGAAAATGACAGCTCATTTTCAGTTTTTTACGGCCTTGCTGCATTTCTTGATTTTTTTTGTGTGGAGCCGTTTTTTCTTTTTTTCCTTTTTCTCTCTGATTTTGATTATTTTTCCTTCGTCATTTTTCTCTCCCTTATGACTTGTCCTCTTCTCCCCTTATTCCTTTCCATGTCAGCTCTGAGAGAAATGTATCCTCCTCTTCCTCCTCCTCCTCCTCTCTCCCTCCCCCCCTCCAAGTCTTTCTACACTGCCATGTATCTTCTCACTTACCCTGCTTTCGTCTCATCCCCTCCTCCTCCTCCTCGTCTTCCTCCTCTTTGGCCATTTTTAGACAGTAAATCCCGTCCTCTCCTACAGTACATCTCTGAGTGTATACGTAAGTGTGTGATAGAGATAGAAAGGGATGCACATGCAGTGACACACAAGCTGAGCCACCAAGTTTGCCACCACTCACCTTTTGAACACGCATACTGAAAACACACTGACTATGACTGGATATAACACGTTACCCGACACATGCCACTGTGAGCCTTATCGAAAAATATTTTGCCACATTGAATCCCATTTGCATTTACTGGAAAAGAGAAAGTGAAAGCAGTGATAGTGATTCTCCAGCAGAATAATTGGTTTTGCACACCAGTTGGCTCATTAGTCGAATGAAAAAAAAAAAAGATGCATCAGTGGACAAATCAAGGCAGTTACTGAATAAATGAATGGAAATGTGACTTGATTAGTTCTGTGAAACTCATTTGTGGTGTTTTTGAGGATTTAAAAAAAAAAAAAAACCTATGTCACACATTTCCCACGCTGTTATTCAAGTTGTTGTTTTTTATTGCATGTAAAAGAAAAGGCAAGTGTTTTTTTTCCATTACTTTCTTTTTCTCTCTGCAAGGTGAACCACTGGGTTTGGGTTATAGAACACCAAAGCACATATTTTTCCTGCTGAAGCTACAAATAATTGATTTTTTTGTTCTGCGTGTCTGTTGTTTGAATATAATGTTCAAGGCTAAATTTGAAGCTTCTTCCATATAAACAATAGATCATCATGGGGCATTAAAAGGTGAACGCAAAGAACACGAGGAGCTTATATCCAACATAGAATTAAAGCCCAACAATCAGCCTGCTTTAAACCTGTGACTGGCTGTGTAGAGAACCTCTGTGTGTAGAGAGAGAGAGAGTCACTCTTGATAATTTAATCAGTGAAAGGGCAGTAAATGTATGCTGCTGGGGTTTAATCTTAAAATATGTTTTAAATATTTAAATGTGCATACAGAAGCAGCCTTTTGTACTCGTGTAGACAGACAAGTCAGCACATTGTTAATTTATTGAACGGCAACATTTTGATCACATAACATGTTTTTCACATTCTTTTTGTTTTCAGTATTTATATTTAACCACACTAATGATCTGTACTGGAGATAATCTCAGCTCACCTGACATGAAGTTACTATCAGCTGTTGGCACTGATCTGACAGCCAGTTATTAGCTTCCCACGTCCCCAGGAAAACAGATGTTTGGAGCTTGCTGAGATCCAAACTCGCAGAATTAGCTACTAAAATGTAACAGATGAAAGATGAAACTGAGCTTTAAAGGCTGAGGCTTGTTTTTTTTTTAAATATTTTTTGCATTACAACAAATCTCATGTGCAGAGTCCACAGCACAGAGGACTACGATTATGAATAGGAATCAGGCTTTGGATATTCACTGTTGGTTTAGCTCTGCACTTGACAGAAAGAAAAACAGAGATAATCATTAGCCTTATCTTTTCAAACTGGTGTTGCAGATTGTGCAACAAACAATATGACAGCAACTGAACTAAAGCGGTATCACTACAATTAATATTGTCTGAAACCAGTGTAGGTGTTTTGACTATAGGAGATACAAAAGTTACAGGACATGAATGGCACATGTTTAGACTTACAGACTTGAAACTTTCATTTGTGGTTTGGAGGAACTATAATGGCTTACAAAGTAGAGCCCAACAGATGGGAGCGATGTCATAGATGAATAATTATCCTCCTCCTCTACTGTATGCATAGCATCATTTCCAATTTAAGTGGTACTAATAGCATATGGCATGCTGCATTTATATTTATCAAAAAGAGACAAACAAATACTTCAGTGACTAATACATCCACTATCTTCCTGCAAATCTATATATAACACAAATATATGACTTCAAAAATGACCACTGACACTAACACACTCTAAAATATAATGATCACCATCTGCATCTCCACTGGCCACACTCCAGCCGCTGCCGACCATAAACCCGAGTCCAAACCAAATCAATCTGGCCCCAATCAGAGAGCACAGAACAGTCCATGATTAGAAATAGATTAACTGAGATGCATAGCAAACAAACTCTAACTTCACTGAATGAATAACAGTGTGGGCTCTCCGTCCTGTGAGGTGATGAATGCAGTTTTTATTTGAAATGGATGCCGTGCAGAAACCTGCTCCAGGCTGTGAAGGAGAGTTCAACCTCTGTGTCTCGTCTGTGTCTGGAACGAGGAGCAGGCGACTGAAGTTAGACACAGAAAAGCAGGTTATCAGATCACTGTCCTCAAATGACTCAAGCATATTGTGACACAATTCCAGGGCAAAAGAAATTAATATAATATAAATTAACATACTAATTTTGTTACTTTTGCTTCTAAATATCTCTATTTGCACTGTGCATCATAGAAGTAATCAACTATATCTAAAACAAACATAGGTTGATAATGTAAGGGGAAGATCAGCATTATGGCTAAATTAAATACATATATAGTATATTCAAAGATGGATGTGATATGAGCTAAAGTTGATGAGATATCGTCTTATTATTTGGAGGATTGCTTTGTCTGTGTTTCATAAATAAACATTGAAACCTAAACTATGTCTGCAGTAATCTCAATGGCCTTTCTTATTGGCCAGGTGACGAGGGTGTGTGTGTTTGTGTGTGTGTGTGTGTGTGTGTGTGTGTGTGTGTGTGTGTGTGTGTGCCCTTTTCTCCCCCCATCCATCCCTCCATCAGGAGCCCTGACAAGTTCCATGTATCACTTAGCCCTCGGCTGTCAGGCCTTTCCCATAACCCATTGCTGCCTAGAAGATTAATGACTGTTTTAATCTCACACTTAAAGATGGCTAATAGGTGGACCTGAACACAGACAGCTCGCTCTCATATTTCAGAGGAAAAGAGATCCTCATTTGTTTTGTATGCTTCATCATTTGTTCACCTTTCTATGTAAACATGTAGTTTTGGGGGGATCACTCCAAGTTTAGTCAGTTAATTCATGAGATGAGAAATGAACAAAATATGAATAAAACATAACACTTTATTTTACAGCTTCTTTAAAGGACAGGTTCACATGTTTCAAGTCTGTGTTAAAACAACAGTCAGTTGCTCAGATGAACAATGAAGGTTCCTCTTTATTTCCATAATTGTCAGGTTTTTCTGGCCATAATTATTCATACTGACCATTAGAGGATCCCTTCATTATACATTTTCAATGAAAGTGATAGAGGCCAAAATCCACAGACGTCCTTCTGTGCAAAAAATTATTTAAAGTTTAATCTGAAGCTAAGATGAAGCTTCAGTCACCCGAGTTCAACAGGGAAACACAAAGAGGGAATTAGATGCTTAAAAGACAGTAAATGTGTCAGATATCCATTTTATATCACTAACTCAGACTGTCCAAGCCTCATAGAACCTTCTGATAAACTTTTAAATGCATTTTCCTATAAAATGACAGTGTGGACACACTGTGGACCCCATTACTTACACTAAAAGCTCAAATGTGCTTTTAATATTAAAATTAAAGTCAGTTAAAATTGTGAACCTAGCTTTATGTTATACTAATTTCCTGGTTTGCAGTTATTTATCGGTTAATTTTCAGGGCATTTTACAGAGAGGGTGGGGCAATTTGTTACAAATTATAAGAAAAAAACAGAAGAAAGTGTGATTGTTCATTTAGTTGATAAGCACTGATTCATTATGTTTTGGGTTCATACCCAGTTAGACACCTAACAATTCCTTAAAAGTAGGCTCTCCAAGTAAATAATGTAACTGTACCTTTCAGCAACACATTATAATTCCATTTGTGACATTATATCACATTTACCAACCTCTACAGTGTCACCTTTTCTAAATATGAGAGTATAAACTGTAGTGACCCCTGTCACCTTATGTAGCTTCTTCAATACTGCAATGAAAAAAAAATCAATTACAAGTAAAAGTACATCATCGTCACCAAAATGGACTTGAAAACTGACTTTTAGAAGAGCTAAAATGAGGCAGCGACCAATTCATTCAAGTTTATGTTCATAGAAAGTAGTGACTTGGAGATAATCAACTAATGCCTCTGTAAAGCAATATACAGTCGTCAGCAACTTAATATTACTCTTGAGATGAATAATGAGTAACCAAACTATATACATCAGCACAGTAGTAAATGTTTCAAAAACTGTGTAAAAAGAAAAGGTGAGTGTGAATAATCTGGTCCCTCTTGTATACTGCTATAAATAACACTGCCTAGTCATTTGGCAATAATTACATAAATTGAAGCCACTTCCTAGTTTATGAGTATGCATTCATTGAATCTCCCATAAGGAATTTATAGAGGGAGAGCTGCCACTTAATGGTTGGATAAGGACCTATTAAGTGTGTTTGTAATGCTTTGTGGGTCATACTCATTGTTATAAACCATAATCTGTCCCATGTATGTGAGCGTCAATTACCAGGACATGAATGGGGATAATCATTCTGCCATTTCAGGTTGCTTTTGTCTCTCTGTTTTCTACTTGAATGAACTCAGATGTCAATTAAGTAGAGACATGTCGATGTATGTGTCCCCGTGTTTCAAAGAGCTGAGGAAACACCACCTCAGATATTTATTCTAACAAGGCGGCATATACATGATTTACTTCTCCTCGCCTGCCATTCAAAAGCACCACAAGGAGTTGTCTTACATTTCTCAAGCCTTATTCTTTCTTGTGCTGTGATTCTTGAGGCTCCATCATGTTGGCTCAGCTGCCTAATCAGATGTCTAAACAGCACTTTCCTTTAAGACAAGATGACAGCAGCTCTTCTCTGCCTCTTTTAATAGAAACTCTTGTCATACATGCACACTGAGAGATGTCTGATTCATGTTGTTGTTACACTGGGTTCAAGGTTTGCATATTTAGTGGGGAGCAGAGGGCAATACAGTATGTGGAAATAGCTATGATGTGGAAAAGATAAGTGTCAAATCTGTTAAAAAAAATGTGATGTATATGTGATATAAACCATGAATGTGAACCCAAATGCAGACTATAGAGGCAAAAATCCCAAATTGACCTCTGATGAAAGATGGAAATTGACTGTGCCGGTACATTCATATTCCTGAAGCACTTGTAACAGAGGAGCATTAGGTCAGATCTGAAAACCACCTGAATGTACAGTATGAGCACACTGATGAAAAATTTGTGTCACACTGAACAAATGAACCAATGAAAGTGTTTCAGGGTTCAACAAGCACGTACCACCTGTGGACTGAAGATGGCCACGGCTGACTTTTTATTAACTGATTAATAAAATCTGATAATTTCGTTGATTTATGGTTAAATTGAGAGAGTTCTTATTGTCTTTTTGTCCAAATGGAACAATATTTGAAACACTAATCTATACTTGTGTGGATTCTGATTTTAAAAAGACCAGTTCAGGTTTTTTCCCCACAAAATTTGATAAATTGTGTCCTTGAACAAGGTGATGAGTCCTAAAATGCTCCTCCATGTTAACTGCTTTTGTCATAAGCTTCAGCCAAATGAATGTAATGCAACAGTAATTTAACAGCAGGGTTCAAAAAACAGGTAAAACTACATCTACAGACTGCAGATGTTGCGTTTAGTAATTTAGGTTAAGGTAATTTATTGATTATCCTTGTACTCTTTGTATGATCTAGTTCATTTCACTCATCCTCTGATCTTTATACTTGGCTTTTTTATTTAACCTTTTTGAAGATTTACTGATTAATGTGATGAAATTAAATTGTTTGTTTTATTATGATATGGACCCCTGGAAGACTAGCAACCACTTTGTAGAGGCTAAATGGGGATCCACATAAAGAATAAATGTATCAGAGATGAAACACTTAGTAACACAAATGTGACATTTAATGATAGGAAAAACAGCACTGAGTTCATCCTGGTGACTGGATGGTAAATGTGTGTTTGTTTCACTGATGGATCTGAGACTGTCTCAAAAGTTCAGACTGCGCCCGAGGCTCGGTGTCTCACATCGAGAGTCATCAGACTGACAGTCTCTCACTCACACACAGTGTAAAAGACAGAGAGGAAGAGTGGCACAATGATATGTTTATTGAGAGGCTTTGGATAATAGAAAAGGTGGTGGCTGCTGCTGGAATGTCACAACCATCGACAAAAAACATGGACATAAACTCCCTTATCTAAACACACACATGCTCACCCGCACACTCACACACGCACTTACACACACACACACACACACACACACACACACACACACACACTCCTCACCTCCACTCCCATCACTCCAAAGAGAGAAAAAACTTACGGCAATGCACGGGACAAGACGGTTTCACAGCTTCTACAAGTTCATTTCTACATGAAAAATTCACGGTTACACATATATGAGGGAGATTTTCTTAGGCACAGCAAAAGCAATAAGATGCGTATCTCAACAACAACAAAATTATGATAAAAATAAAACATTTTGCACATTTCATAAAACCATAGGGGCCCAGATGGACTGAATGTTTACACTGGATTTGAGGCGGGAACATCCTTTATTTGAAGCCAACACTTGCACCAAAAGGAGAAAATGGTAAAGGAGGTTATGTATTAAAGGTGAAATGACAGGGGAAGTGTGTTTTCTCTCAAGGGAAACTGCTATCAGAGTAAGGACTCAGTTCATCTGGTTGACCCCTAGAATACATCTTTATTTGTTCTCTCTTCCTATACATATACACATTTAGGATTTGCAGAATTTGGGACTGGAACATTTAATATAAATGTAATCCCAGGTCAGTCAGTAGAATAGCTATTAGAGCGTTTTTCAGTCTACATACAGCTCCACTGGTCCGTGTCCAGCAACTTTGAAATTATGATATACGAGTAAATCACATTAAGACGAAATCACAGACAGTTACTTGAGCTGTTTTTTTGTTTTTTGCTCTTTTTTCTATATTTGTAATTCAAGTTCAGAGAGTTCACTGTGTCGTTCTGTCTGTGTGGAACACTTGAGGAGAGAGCTAAAATTATAACACGGTAATTATTGACAATTTAGCATCCCGTCTGTGCACACTGAGAAAACCAAGAACACCAAGAGAGACCTTTGTATTCGTCCTCACCTCGTCTTTGGAAAACCTTTAATACATCTACCACAGCAGCTGGACTGTGAAAAACACAATACCTCACACTGCATCCTTGTACTTTTTAAATGGGCACTGCAGAGTAGGAAGCTGTTGTTTTCATTTGTGTAAAGGGGGAAGCAAACACTTTTTTTTCTTCTCTCCAATGGGACTCGGTTTGGATGTTTGTTATTTAGTCAATACTTTACAACAGCCTCAGGAAACCACCCAATCAAACAAGCAAGCACAGAGGTAATAAACAGTGTTTGTTTCCGAAGAGCCTGACAACGCTGAGAAGAAGAAAAATGCAGAAAAAACATTGCTGTCATGCAGAGTCAAATCCAAAACAAATGCTACAGCAGAAAAAAACAACAAATGTGATGAGGTCTGCTTTAAAATTACAATTTGAAACAAGCCATTTAATTTCTTTTTCCAATATATTCAGGTTGGTATCATGATATTATTGCTATGTATATTCCTCACATAGTTTATGGTAGTTAAAGTAGCTGAATTGAATTCTAGTTCAAATACTATAATATAGCTTGCATGGGAAGATTTCAGTAATTCTACAATGGAGCCAAGACTAAGCTGTGATGTGTTTTCTTTTGTCATATCAGAGTAATTCTAATTATCACTGTCTGGCTTGTAAACAGTGTCCACGTCACCATCCAAATAATCCAGTACTTATGATTGGAAAACTTAGCTGTAATTAGGTTGCCTGAAAACCATATAAACATGGCTGCCTCACATTATCCGAAGTCATTCAAGGTTAATTAAACCCTAATTTTAATTTCCGGGTGGAATGCTGTTTTGTCAGTTTGTTATTATTTTTAATCCTCATGCAGCCAACTCTTGGAAAATGTGAGAATCTTCTCCATCACTACCATATTCTCCTTAATGTGACATTAATGTGTCATTAGTCTAAAGATGGACCCTCCAGAGTCGGTATTTCATCTTAACAAGCCAATAAGCCCTGTCCCATTTCAAAAGCTCCTCTACACATGGCCAAGAAACGCTGCCAGCTATTACCCAAAATTTGGAGGGCCTCTGAATCCCACAATCTGTTCTGTGCAGGTCAACAGCATTCAGACAGTCTTTGCCAACTCATAAGTTCTGAGCAACATCACATCATTGTGACCTATTTAACCAGATTTTTGTGTTCAAGTTATCTACCCTATGCCTTTTTATCATATCACATGAACAAGACCAACAAACAAGTGTAAATAATGGAAGCCAGGCTTGAACTCCAGTATTTACAGCATGGACATGTTAGTCACAGGGTGTTACAAATAAGTGGAAGTTATACAGATGTATTTACCATTCACCTGGCCCATCAGTTGTCGCATATGTAACAGCAAACAAATTTTGTTGGCTGTATGAGGAAAAGATCATGTAAAGGGGACGTATCATGCATATTTCCTGTTCTATATTAATACTCTGGGGCCCTACTGGAATACTTTTTGCATTATTTATGGTTCCAAAAACTGATTTATCTTTTAATGACTCTTTATGCAACTTGTCAGTTCAGCCTCTGTCTCAAACAAGCCCTTTTAACACCTGTCTCTTTAAGGCCTGCCCAACCTGTTCTGATTGGTCAGCTCCTGAAAGCTGCCCCTCGACAGACTTATGGCAGCTCAAAGGCTACATAAACAATCAGAAGTTTGCAAACTTGGCGTTAAGAGCAGGCTGAACCTGGGCTTTTGATTCACATGGAGAATTTTTACATAATGTTCACCTCAAGTTTTGGCTCTCTGACCACGTTTAACAGAGACATCATAACAGCATGAAAATACCTAAAACCCCAGAAAGCACGATATGTCCCCTTGAACAAACTTGGAAAGTTACTTCATGAGCTGACGAGGAGCACTCAAACACACCACAGTCTAGACTCTCAAAGCAATGGCTTGATTCCGACAGTTCAGCTGTGATGTGGCCGCCAGTGCTGATAGCGGAGGCTCTAATGAATGCTTGTGATACCATCACACAGGCTGCAGTGTGTTTCAGAAGCACTGAAGAAGCAGCTCTCCGCTCCACTGAAAACACGCACCTAGTCCATTTTTAATGGAAGTCACATCACGCTGCACACAGGTGGCACTGCGCCAGAGGTCATTGGGTCAGAAGGTCTAAGAGGACCGAAATTTGACACCGTGGACGATGAAAGGTTAATCACTGAAGTAGAAAATCACATATATGAAATGATAGAGGCACAAAAATCGAATAAAAATAACCAAATCAAGAGTAAGTCAACGTTGGACAGCCAAACTAATGTTGTTTGTTGTTTTCTTTAGATATCCATGGTTGTTACATAGATTATTGCATGATCTTGCAATTCTTACGTGATCTCATGAATCCAAGCTGCCACCTAAGGAACAGGCAGTGCTCCACTACCCAGTGGTGTACGACGGAATAAAACTGTGCCACAGCCGCATCCAGTGAAATCAAGTAACATGGTCGAGTGGCTCTTTCTCCCTCAGCCTGAGCTTCAGGACCTCAGACTGACTTTTTTGAAAACACTATCTAAAATTCATCCAAATGTATGCTGATAATAAATTTGCTGAACATTTTTTATGCATGTAGACAGAGAAAATTTGAAATCCTGATATTATGGGTGACTCAAAGCTGGTGTCTGTTTCATACGTATACACTAACTTGAGATTTTGTTACACTCTTGGGCACTTTTCCTCTTCTCAATGTTTCAACTCTGTTCCACTGGCTGAGTTAGCTACCACAGTGATAATATTGCTTCACATACAGCAGAGAATAATGAATCCTGGATGCTCAATAGCATTATTCAAAGCAACATTATATGCACACACAGCGATGACTTGTTGGGAAGAGAATTTTTTTTTTTTTTTTGGGGGGGGGGATTAGAGATAAAACTTCTCATTTTCACAGCAAAAATGGTTAATCACAGTGGTGATGGTATTATGGTGTGTGTGTGTGTGTGTGTGTGTGTGTGTGTGTGTGTGTGTGTGTGTGTGTGTGAGCAAGTGAGTGTGTAGAGTATTTTCGTGCATGAGACCAGACGTGTTTATTTGCTGTGTGCTTGTTTAGATAAGCCTGTGCCTGGATGTACTGCCTGCAATGTTTCTGAGTGACTGTGTGTGTCAGCTCAGCAGATGGAGTTTGATTCTCACCACTGGGAAATCTCAATCCCACAATGCACTGGGAGCAGCGCCAAATGAAGAAGTGGCAGCAGCAGCAGCAATAGGGAACCAATCAGAGCTTAAATATTGGAAAAAAATAACAGCGTTTTCCCTCTCTCTCTTCTTACTGTCTTCACTCCTTCATGACTGGCCACTGTTGTGCTATCCATCAACATGAATTGGGTCTATAAGGCGAGTTAGGAATTAACTCACACATAAAACACACAGACATGTATCACAGACACAGTAAAACTGATTAACACGGATCACAAAGGAAAATGAGGACAGAGTGAAGGAGCTGTTGTTTGCCGCTCCTTCTCCTTTTTGTTTCTGAGCAAATACCATAGAAGAACAAAAGCAAACAGGAAATCGTCTGGAAATCCTGGATTCAGCAAGAAAATTCTCCACAACAAAACAGAATGTCACATAACTCTTGGGTCTACAGAGGGGATTACTTCAAATCTGGCCCAACCTTTACATGAGAACTCTTCCCAAACCCCACTTCAGGCCTTAGTAACGTCTTTTGTTGGATTTCTAAGCATTGAAAAGAGACAGAGGAAAGAAGAGTTGGTGATGTTCTCTCAGCATCTTCATGAGTACGACAAGATGCACCTTTTCGAAACATAGCTTATCATACAAATACAAGGAGTTAAGATGACAGATGACAGAAGTAACCGTTAAAAGCACACGAATGTACCAAAATAACACAAAGTGCTCCCAGTCAAACAGGTGGGATGGCAAGACGATCTGAGAGATCATTGTGATGCATTAAAACATCCTGATGACATCACATTCCCACGCCACAGCAAGGCGGTTTCAGGTTTGAAAAACACATCGCTGTCATGGAATATGTGTGTGTGTGTGCTAGGGCTCGACCGACATGTGATTTTGACGCCAATACTCAAAATCTGCTTTTGAACTGAACTCTTTTCACACCCGAGAAGCATTTTAGTTTGTCTAGAATTTTATTTTTAGGATGTAAAAGCCTTTGAAACAGCATCTAGTTCACTGAGGAACAATGACTCTTCACTGAAAGCCAGACTATTGACATTAAGGCAGAGTGAGGCAGGTTTCATAGCAGGTGTTTGAACACCTCACTGTGGAGTGACTTTTCTGGTCAGACATCAGAGGTTAGCTATGATCAGGGAATAAACTCAACTATATCAGAGATGGATGATAACTGATATCTGATTTATAATTAAACTGATTATTATCTATGGCAGCAAAATTAAATATCGGCAGAACCCTAGAGTGTGGTGTGCTGTATGTGTGCATGTTTGCTTGCTCACAGTGAAAAAAAAAAAACGTCTTCCATCCCCTGTAGCCCTTCTTTGGCCGGTCTGGAACAAAAAGGGAAACTTCACTCCCAAAATAACTAATCACAGTCCAGTGGTGGATTGTGAGATTGTCAACATAAATTGCTACGAAAACCTCGACGTGAGGTATGAAAGGAGAAAAGGAGAAAAATTAGGAAAGGTTGGCTGGTTGCCCCGAGTTAAGGGTCTATATCTGAAGCTTTCATCTGGGGTTTAGCCCAGTTAGTCCTCCTTTAGTCCCGTGCTACTGCAGGACCAGCAACCTGCGGCTGGCTTCCCATAGGCTTAGCTGCAGCTGGAGGTCAGAGGTCGACGATGTTGTCATCTCCCTGTGCCCATTGGCCCAGTAGCCTCCTCCACACTCCCCCTCCAGGGCTGGAGACAGAGCAGCGTACAGCACAGTGGCAGCGCCCTCTGCAGGAGTCTGGGAAAATACAGATACACACACACACACACACACACACACACACACACACACACACACACACACACACACACACACACACACACACACACATAGACAGACAGACAGACAGACAGACAAGTATCAAAATTTAAAAAAAGAAAGCATACCAAAGATACATAAACATCAAAAAGAACTGAAGTGTCTGCAGGATGACAAGTTCAACAACAAGTACGGAAATAACAAAGAGCGAGTGTGTGTATGTGTGTGTGAATGCCGGAGGAAGCTTGGTGTCATTGTATGTCAGCATCAGTGAAAAGAAGGCTCAGGGTGTGTGTGTTTGTGTGTGTGTGTGTGTGTGTGGTGTGTGTATGTGTCTGCTTGGATAAGTGTGTGTGAGTGTTAGTGCTGAATTTTAACAATGATCTCGGTGTCAGCTGGGAGACCAGGAGCAGGTTCCAGAGCGGATCACATCCTGGGAGCATCAACACCACACTTGCATAGTTTGTGTGAGAAACATTGCATGTGTGTGTGTGTCTGTGTTTGTGTGTACACGCGGTGCTTTTAATAGCTCTTTTAAATTAATTTTTTTGCTTGCAGGGAAATATTTTTCACTTTGAACAACGATACGGTCAAACACAACTTGTATTTTATTATTCATTTATTTTGCAGTGCACAGTTTAAAGGCCTGTTCACACATGACAGGTTTTATAGTGCGGAGGGGGAAAAGAACAGTTTTTGTGAAGATGAAAAAAAAACAAAAACTTGTTTCCATGACGACAACCACTCATTTTAGCTCACCTGTTGCTCTGTTGTATCTCACTTCACCTCTTTGTCTGTTAAGAATACTGCAGTTTTAAAACAATATGCACTAATTAGAATGACCAATTCCTCCAAATACTGATTTCATCTGCTGGTTGCATTGATTTTTAAAGAGTGACAGAAGAAGACTGCTTTAAATCCACTTTGCTCTTTGTCAGTTCAGATAAACAATGCAGTGTGTGAACATCGTAAAGCGGATTTTTTGCAAGTAAAATTTAAGTTTTCTTGTCGATGTATTGTTTAAATCACTCCACACCTTCATCATCTTTGTGTAAAAATGAACTTTCCTAATTGAAAGGTGGCATTTGAATTTTGTGACTGAGTGTGTGTTTTTGAAGTGATAACGATGTTAGCTCACACGCTTTCCTGATTAGTGTTGAAGCCAGAACCTTTGTAGGTTTGGTAATTTACAGCATATTGCCACGTGCTATCAATGTATACAATATGTTTAGTGTAGTCCAAATTTGAGTTTGTTCAGTTTCTAGTTAAATATTTTGGTTTAGTATTATTCATGCTTCAGTTATTATTTATTTCCATCTTTCCCTTTTTTTTGGTCCATGTTTATTTTGTGATTTTGGAGCACTTTTTCTACCTATCTGCTCTCATGGTTGTCCAATTGTCTATCTTCTAGCCTTTGGCTCCGCATGCTCTTAAACATTCCTGCCGGAGATTAAAGGTGTTTTAACAGCCGAGAAACACAGTTTGTGCATTAGTGTGTGTCGTGTGTGTGTGTTTGTTAATGATTACATGCATGAGTTTATGTGATTAATGTGTTTGTGTATGTCGGCCGGAACCATCCCAGAGGTTGTGCTTGCAGGCAAATGCCTGTGACAATTACATTTTGTGCTCAAACACGCACGCACGTCTTCTTCCATTAAATCCCAGGGACATTAACAGCAGCCTGCGGCCAGTGCTTTAAGCTATGCAAGAAGTGCTTTAAAATGTAACACGGAGTGAACAGCATGCCTTGATTTTTAGTAGCACTTCTATTTTCAGTGATGTAGATGGACTGTGTGTATGTGCATGCAAATACATAAGTGTCTGTGTTTCATCTTGTGTTATAAAATCCTGAACAGTTGAGTTCATTGTTTCAGACTTTGACATTTACATTGCAGTAATTTAACAAATAACAACTTAGACCAGGAGAACTACAGTTTGGAGATCAAAGACATTACTTAGTGGCCTTAAAATAGTCCCGCAACCATACAGAGATCAAATCAAGGTCAAGGGTTAGAGACCAAGGACTGTGAAAACAGAGGGAGAATCACTCATTGTTAAATGAGAAGAAAAGTGAAGAAAATGTGTATTACTTATATTTCGTGGGACTTTCCTACAAAACAAAACATTTTAATTATCAGGTGTAGTTGTCCAGTCGAAACAGCATTCAAGAGTACTAACTTCTGTATCGTGACTTATTTCCAAGTGAAACAGGAGATACAGGTGGGATAACGCTGGGAGAAATTTGATTTGAATGTTGAAAAGTGTTATAATGAATCTGATCTCTGTGCCACTAAGATTGCTGGGTGGCTGTCATGATAATCTTGGTTAAAATTTGTTGGTTCAAGCCTGCATAAGTGCATGTCATATTTTGTTTTACAGGAAAAAAACATGATTCGATTTAAATATTAGAATACAAAGAATTTTTTTTGGTATTTTGTTGTATTGTTAAATAGGTGCACAATATGACTGCAAATGTGATCTAAAAGGGTTAAAAAAGTCATTTCATTCAATCTTGACTAAAATGAATTGTCTTGTCACCAGTTTATACAATATCTGCTTCCTTGTCCTTCAGGATCAAACTCAATCAGTGTATTACCCTGAAAAGCAGGCGAGCAAGAGCACTCTGTGCCAGGCGGAGGGGCGTCCAGAGATGTTGATAGAGAGCAGTATCCACCATGCCAGGATCCACAGCACATGAACTCACTGGAAAACCACCACCCTGCAGCTCTCGGTGGAGGTGGGAGCTAAATAACAGCTGGGCCAGCTTACTGTCACAATAAGCTCTGTAGGCTGAATAACACTGGCTGAAGAGTAAGAAAGAAAGAAAAGTCAGACTTTTACAGCGACGATAATCAAATGCGTCTCTGTTTGAATGACAAGGACAAAACTGTTTTTCTCAGTTTTTCTTCAGTTCATTCCAATAAACTGCTGCCACAATAGCAAACTATTTTCCTGGTAAGAAGGGCTTCTACTGAACAAAGACAAGTTCTTTTTACACAGGAAATATAAAAGAGACCTCTCTCAATCCTCAGGCTCAACAGGTACATTTAGCATACAAGGACACACAGTGACCTTGATGTGAAGCATCTGAAAGGCCCAGACAACATCATTCAGCTGTAGTGTGTGTGTGTGTGTGTGTGTGCGTGTGTGTGTGTGTGTGTGTGTGTGAGCCGTTCAGAGGATTTAAAGCTCATATTTTCAACCTGCAAAGTAATTTCAATATTACTTAGGTGTTACTGAAATTAATTACATGTTGATTATTGTTTCAGTTGTTGTTATTGCTATTGTTACACAAATAGCACATTGTTCCAGGACATCTCACACATCTGATGATCAGGTGTTAAACCCAAAAGGGAAACAAAACTCATCTCTTCCCTGATATCTGGAGAGACTGTGCTGCAGATGCACAGTCTGTATGATATTACAGATCTGATTTCATGTTAGAGCCCATATCACTGAAAAACACACCCAGGAAACTAGACACTCTGATGTTTTACAGCTGCAATCTGAGCCGTATTTTCTTTTTCTTTTGTTTTTTGAATACTTAATAGCCACTTGAGGTAAGTGGTGCTCCATTCCGTCAAGTATTTGATCTAACCGCTGGTACAAATAAAAAATATTAAGCAGATATATATAAAAAATTGCAGCAGCTGATACCGTCCTCCACCTCTTGCTGATGACATGCCCACATTTGCAGGCCTAATTAGCTGCTGATTTTATTCTCCTTTTCTATATATGATAGCAACTTGACACCTAATAATCTGAATTTTTATAGCAGGTTAGCTATTATAAAATATTTTCTCAGACAACACAGGTACATAGATCTAAATGATCATCAGTGATACAGAAACAGAGAACAAAAACAAGATATCTTGTTGGAATAATGCAGCAATCCTCCATAACGTAACTATTATTATAAACTTGCACATGAATAAAATGTTTCTAAACTGTTCCCTTTTTCCTCTTGAGGCAATGTAACAAGACAATAAAGATGTCCAGGTTGCTAATGCCTGCGGACATCAGTGCTGTTAGCTGGGACTATACTGAGCCAACAGTTGTCCACTACTGCCAAAAGAAACTAAGACACCTGTGTTGGTGATGCCAGCACAGAGGGAGAGCAGGTGACTGTAACAGTTGGAGACTTTTGTTGTAGAAGGCCAACTATCAGCTAAACTAGATATGTTTCTGAAAATATATTATTTTTTGTTTATAGGAAACTGTTCCATTTATATATACATATACTTTAAATGCATATGAGTGTGTGTGTGCTTGTGAACCTACCAGTTATTCAAGTCACTGAGTCTGATCTCGCCGATGCGGTGAGCAGAGGAGGAGACATTAACCACACGGGAGAAATCACTAGATGTCCCACTGTTCTTCAGTGTGTCCAGGAGCAGCCAGGTCAACAGGAAGTGGCCTAAGTAGTTCACACCAAAGTGCTGCTCAAATCCATCCTCAGTACGACCCTCGGGAACCAGCATGACACCCGCTTGACATGCACAAAAATGTCATGCACATTAATATACAATTTAGTTGTCTGATGGCAGAGTAACAATACTGTTGTATTATATATTATATAATATCTTCTCCAATATATGTAATTTGTCTGCAGTAGACTACTATGTGGTATTTTTTATTTAAATCTTGTGACTATATTGTCCTATAGAAACGTATAACTGGCATGTTGCCTGTTTCAGTCTGGCTGCAGAGAGTAAACAAACATAAAATAATAATCTGAATATATTAACATTGACTATATACTGCTAAGAGCATGATGTTACCAAAAATCCTCTGTAAGGCCTCATGTATGCTACTTATCAAATAAACTATATAGACAAAAAAAACCCAGATCTGTCCACTAATTGATAAGCCAACCTGATGAAGCATATAAAAAGCAATCCTTCTGCACCTCTTCTACTTACAAAAAATGCTTCAATATGTTGAAAGACTTTTCAGTGAGACTAAAGTCGAGTTTAATTCCTTCACATTTTGCCTACATTTGACAGCACATTTCAGTTGTGCAGAAGATGTCTATCCCTGAATGCAAAGACAGACTCTCTCTTTCTATATGTACATTATATGTACAGTATATACAGTGTTTCAATCACTCACCATTATTGACCAAAATGTTAAGCGGTAGATCCCGCTCCTTGAAGCTCTCCACAAACTGATGGACAGACTGCGAAGAGGCGAGGTCCAGTTTCTTGAACTCCACTAGGAAGGACACACACACACACAGACAGAGACACAGACACACACACACATACACGCACACACACACACACACACACACACACACACACACACACACACACAGGGGAATACACATCAGAGCCATTGTAAATGGATTATTTCTGCTAGCCATTTCGGTGGTAAGACATCAAAGAGTGTATTAATCATTTCTTACAGCAGGCTTGGTGCGTTCTCACACTACAGTACTGGCAGCGCTTTACTTCTCTTCCTTCAACACATTATAACACACCTAATACGTCTTCCTGAGCTCAATCAAAGCCAATATATCAGGTCTAATGTATGATAAGACACAGGTAAGGAAGCAATGACCAGGAGCTGCTATCATCAGAGCGTGACAGTGACTTAAGTGTAAGTGTGAGAGTGTGTATGCATGCAGAGAATTACTTTAGGGATAAAGTAATGTGAGAAGAGTTGACAAAGCTTAAACTTAAAAACCTGGACCTCTTTTCTTGCGAGGGCATCTACTTAGCACACTGTAAAAAGTGTTCAGCACTATTATTGTAATACCTGCTGAATTATAAGACAGATATCCAATAAGAGTCCTGTCAACTATGGCCATTGAATGAAACATGATTACTTTATATTTTTACTTTATATAACTTGATCTGCCCCTCATGTCAGTCATGTAACTGCTCCAACCAGTAGAAGTGTGTATAAAAGTAAGTGACCAACACACTAAGCTGCGCTCTGATCTTGCACCATGTCTGTTTGAGGAAGCATGGATGTATCTACAGTATGTCCTCACAGTCATATCCTGCCTTATTTTCCTCTAACTCTTATAAGAGGATTTTCTCACCGTCTTTAAAGCTTTGTATTTGGACTTGTTTTCCATATTACAATAAAAGTAAGAATGCTCATTACCCCCCTCGCCCCTACAGGCTCTTCATTAAAATCTCATCTCTTTAAGAAATCCTGCATTTCTTCAAGATAAATTCTTAAATTAAGATAAATAAACTTACTGGAGCGCACAATGCTTCATGTCCTACTTACATAATGTCCTCTATTTCATCCTATATTTCACCTATAACACTGTTTTACAAATACAACAGGTTGAGGTGTTTTTTTTGCCCTGTATTTCTTGGTTTGGGAGAGAGGCCCTACTAGACAGAGATGATATTTTCCTCTCTAAAACACAGACCACATTGGCAGGCAACAGGGGTAATATTCTATATCCTCATAGAATTGGAGAGAGCAGTCACTCTGGGATCAACGGGTGAAACAGTGAGGATGTGAACAATAAGATGAGAAAATGAAGAACCAGGAGGTCATCAGCAGTGACAGATACTCGGCAAGCTACATGTAACCTCGGGATAACTCATTTGGGGGGGAACCTTCTATTCTTTCCATCAACTGTGTCAAGTCAAGTCAAATGTATTTCAAAAACAAACCCAAATTTAAAAACAACCCACGTTGACCAAAGTGCTGTACAGACCAGAGCAGATAGGAAACAGACACATAAAAAACAAGGCAAGCAGCTCACAGGCACAAATAGACATGTTTAAAACCCAAAATTGGGCATGTACCAAATATGTAAAATATTCTTGGTTTCTGTCGGGCTCAGGATGATAAATCGTTTCTGGATTAACTGCTGCCAAAGTACTAAAATATGAATGCATAAAATAAGATGACAACATAAATCATCCAAAAAATATATTGTTCCTCCATATAGTACATCTGCAGTACGCGTGTAGAGGGTCAAATATAATGGAGAAAGACAGGAAGAGGACTGAGAAGGAGCAGAGGGAAGGGGAGTTGATGAAGCTGATAACAAAAAAGGCCGCCGTGACAGATGAGAGTGCAGCGGTTCCCGATGAAGGTCTGATAGCAACCTTATCTCCAAGACGTGCCACTCACCTCCTGCTGAGTGTGTGTTGGTGTGCATGGGTGAGAGAGAGAGAGAGAGAGCGAGAGAGAGAGAGAGAATGAAAGAGAAGAAAATGAAAGACAGGAATAGAGAGCGAAAAGGAAATGAAAGACACAAACAGAGAGAGAGAGAGAGTGTGTGAGTATGAATTGGGTAACTCTAGGTATATCAGTGTGTATGTGATGTGGATTTGAATTGTACCAGCAAGCAAATGCGTGTGTCTTTGTGCATTAGCCTGAGATCAGGTACGTGAGTTAGTGTGTGTGTGTGTGTGTGTGCTGCCTGTCAGTCCACTCCTGTCCTCTTGAGTGGCCTCCCTTGGGGCCAGGCCCTTTCAGACTGGCCAGTCATATCTAGAAAGCCCACCGGGAGCGAAATGCCATCGATCGGACGTGGGCCGGCTGCTGCCAGCCCTCAATTAAGACCCCAGGATCCTCTCTATAGCTCAGCTTCCTTGGCTCAACGACCAAACACACAGACTATGCATTCGTTACAAAGGAATTACTTGAAACTGACGACAGGAACTGGCTTTGGAGACACGCGTGTGCAGTGTTAAAGCCACCATATCCATTCAGTCTTCATCTCCGTATAATCATGTGAGCTGTGAAGCTAAAGATCCCCTCAAGACGTGTATTAAGACATAAAAAATACTTTGCTTTGAATAATGATTTGTGTAATCACTATATGGTCGTATGGTTTTTCCACATTAAAGCTCAAGTACCTGAAGTTGTCCCTGGAAAATATGAATATACAAATATTTATATATTCAATACAAGATACGAGACATATATAGTATATATCCTTTTTCACTGAAAAGTCCTTTCTCCGTGTATGTTCAGTGGAGGTTTCATACTTGTTGAATACTGAACCATGGTTACTTTGTTACTTTGAGGAGGGTGGACAGTATAAAAGCATGTCAACTATTAAAGTCATACATGTTACTGTTGTAAAATGCGCAAATAATGTGTATTTTTTAAAGCACTTTCCAGGGTTGTAAATCAAATGTAAGTGCAGTGTTTTGTTACATTTCATGTGTATATTTACAGTTTTTGCATAACATAGCTTTTTTTTTTACTAAGATGTTCCTTAGCTGGTTGTTATCAGTTTCTTCTATGCTGGATGGTATAATTACATACACTTTAAATTATCTAAAACTATAATACCACTACTCCTTGAACACTGTATAATCCCATTAAGCTCTACAATGATTGTGTTTTCAGTTTAATGACATGGCCACAGTTATCTGAACTGACTGAATGGCTGAGCACAAAAACAGTCAAACTATGGATCATTGGCTCCCACTTCCAGATGAAAAGGCATGGCCAGTCTCAATTTACAATATGTAAGAATACAGAGAAATTTGGTGCACAATCCTATTTAAAAAATTAGTGGGGAGGAAGGATGACTCCTCAAGAGCACTCAATGCACTACTTTTGTGCCCCAATTTGTCTGACTGAAATTGCTGCGACAGAAAGGACTTCATTTCTATAATGAATGAAGGAGTTATTTCCACTCCTGTTCTTAATTGTTTGTTGGCTTGTTCATTAACCATGTTATTACAGACATTTTCATGTGTAACAATAGGAAAAGCACAGCTGCACATGATAAAATTAATCGTGGCTGAATTCCAGTTTAGTTTCTGTGTCCTGGTATTGTGCATGCTGGCTCGCTGTCAGACTAGCAACAAGCCATCGTTAATGGTATTAGTAACACCTGTGCTTTGCCTATTAAGACAAGTCAAACGGTCTACTGTAAAAAGGGCCTGCCCATACTAGTTTACTATTGCTTAAAAATACAGATTACTTCAAAACCAGGACACTTTAAAGCAATATTTCACATTTATGACTTGTGAAGTCTGTGAAAGGGTTAAAAGTCAATCTCGCGCGAAACTGTCCTGATATCCAGCGTGACAATTTTATCGCAAGTATATTCCAAACCAATCAAATTATTGAGGGGCTAGCTAGCTTGTCAACAGGAAGCAGCGTGTACATTTCAACCAATAAGAAATGTTTAGGGGTGGGACATGGCCGTGAAATTTCGTCAGAGCCAGGGCGAGCGATTTTTTGAGGGGTGGGCGTCATTGCTGGACAGGGCGATGTCACTCGCGGCATGTCAGGAAAGGCTGATTGAAAACTCCTGCATTTAATCACTTTTTCTCACTCGCTCATTCGCTGGCGTCGCTGTATGTCAGGATGCGGTGTAACTCTGCTTCCTTTTCCAATTTCCATTCACTCTGCTACACATACAGCTCTGTCTTTGTCACCTTGACCTGTTTCCTTTGGTGTCTCTTCTTCCCAGGCACACAGAAAAGCAGGTTTCACAATTGTGTCTGTAATTTTGAACACCAAATGTGATTATGAATGGTTTCTGCCACATCATTGCGCAATCAGAGCCTCTGAAGTACCTGTGCCACTAAAAAAAACACAAAAACAAAAACAGAATGAAAGCTTGTTCCAACTGAAAATGTTTCCCAAACTGCAGCACTTTGTCAATCAAATGAAAATGCAATACAAAATATTTGCATTCCCTGATGGGAATTTGAGACAGACTTAGTAAATGTCCCTGAATAAAAGCCAGTGAAATGGACACAATATCACCAAACTTTATATTTTTGTTTTTAAAGTATTTTTTTAGCCTGAAAGTTCATCAGTTCATACAGGCAGTTTTTTTTTTAAACCAAATATTGCAGCTGGGATAACAGTACAGACACTGAATGGAAACTTCTTGTGTCAGGTTTTCTACCTTAATAATGTTCAGACTGTTTCAGTAAACCTTCAGTTATGATTTTTTTCTGTAGTTAATCCAACTGCAGTAGCTTGGCTAAACTGTAAGTGGAATTTCAAGCTTGTATGTTAAGGCACCTTGTCTAATCTCTTTGGTGTTTATTCACATAAAAACAAATAACTTCACAAAAATCAATAAAATCAAAAATGATGAGGGAGGACTGCTTCCACTTAGCATAATCCCCCCCCCCCCCCCCCCCCCATTTCCACCTGGTTTTAACATGCATCTTGTGTGCTGACTGTGACTACAGTAAATATGATTAAGCTGGATTACACCTAAATCTGATATTAAAATGCACTGCTGGTAAACGCATCAAATTTCTCTTCCGCTTGCCAAAAGACCGGAGATCTTCCATTACACACATGCTTCAAAACTGACAGTAAATACATTGATATGCAATTATTTTTTTGGCAAATGCTTTACTATGAGAGCTCTCACGACTGGAAATACACAGTCTTAATGTGGTCAGATGTGACCGACCATCTTGTGTTGGAGTGTTGAAGTGTTTAGATGATGAGTTTTATTCATTTTTGCTCTAAATACTGTAGTACTCAAAGATGACTGTCAAGTTATACATTTCCATGAATTAACATGCTTCTCTCTCTGTTGTATTTGGATCAAACCTTTTTTCAGTTTCACTCATTCTCTAAATTATGGATCTGCTCACCCACAAATCACTTAACAACCTGGCCCCCACCTACCTCACAGACCTGCTCCACCATTACACCCTCTCCCGTGCCCTCCAATCCTCAGAGGGAAATCTCCTTACCCTACCCCCTCGGACCAAGCACAGAACTTGGGGGGACAGGGCCTTCTCCGCTGCCGCCCCCACCCTCTGGAATTCACTCCCCAAACCCAACAGAGACTGCACAGACCCCCCATACCTTCAAATCACTCTTAAAAACACACCTTTTTAAACCGGCTTTTAACCTGTAAACTGTTTTTTTTATCCTGTTTCCATTTTATGTCTTTTTAACCTTCTACATTGTTTGTTCTTCCATATTTTTGGTGTTCTCTGTAAGCGTCTTTGAGCACTTGTAAAAGCGCGTTATAAATAAAATGTATTATTTATTATTATCATAAATGTAGAGTGAAACTACAAAAAGAATGAGCTGTCCCCTCTGAACCAAGGGTACCAGAAGAAGGGGGTCCAAGGGCCAATTGCATACAGTGTACATTGAGACCAATAAAAATATTTCAGTTCTATTTGTTATGTTAAGTCTGTTTAAGCCATTAACTTAGCTATCTAAAGTTTTCAGCGCCCTGATGAAGACCGATGGGGATCACAAGAACGATGCACAGGAGCATTTTAATGATGTTTTATGGTGTGACAACACTGCGGATATGTTCTGGTTCGGTTTATGCACAAAACAACACTTGATTAAGGTTAAGGAAAGATCATGGTTGGACACCTGAGCCACAGCGACTCATGGTACAAACACCGGTGAAATATACCACTTCTTGCGAGGAAAAGCCCGCCCGAGACCGCAGCGATGAATGATGTCTTTCATAAGTATAAGACACTTCGTCGGAAATGGGAGGTGCAAGAGTTTATTTAGGTTAATGCAGGCTATGAATAACATTTTCATAACAGCATAGCATGTTGATTTGCGAAGGTTAAGCAGTAGGAAAGTAATGTTTTTTTCTTATTTATCATCAAATATGGAGTTGAGGCATGGCTGCTTACAACAGAAATACATGTTAACTTTCCTATTGCTTGCTCTTACTCAGCTACAGAAGTGTTACTGCCAATCTGTGGTTCAAGCTATAGTTACCCTGTAACAGTCATCGTATCCGGTCTATTAACCACCACACACACACTTTTTGGCCCCCACACTTCTGAAATGAATCCAGCGCCTCTGCTCTAAACTCACCTCTTATGAGACCTAGACAAGAAAGTATAAATAGTTTGAGCTGTCTGATAAACACCACAGTGATATCCAAGAATATTAGGTCTGGGCAGAGTGCCAATGTTAGATCCTCCAAAGCATTTTTTATTCAGCTCATGTAGGAGACAGGAGGCTGGCTGGTGCCCCAGTCAACCCCAACATGCTGTGCTCGTGGAATGATAGTCTCCCAAGCTGTAAATCTCTGTATATTGTGAGGCTGTCCTTCATAAGTTGTCCTCCACTATAAAGAGACCCAAAACGGTGAAATGTTGTGCACAAGGCCAAATTTCTGGTGAGATTTTTTTTCTCTTTTTATTAATCAATAGGCTATTAGTAAGAGGCAATCCTCATCTCTCCCTCTCACAGCGCTGGTTATAGCACATTCATCACCACAGGTGCGTCCCCTCAAGTGACAGGCCTATTAATGACGTTGAAATAAATTGAATGAATTTATCTTTAATCTAAGGTGAACTCATCTGTACCCATGTCAAGAGGCATTTTTGAAATTTACTTTGCCCCTCTGTGTGGTATTTTGGTGCCCAGTGCAGAGTACATGGTGTACAGGTGGGAGGAGAGGAACACACAGGTGGAACATTACAATGAGGCAGCTCAAAGCTGGTCTTTTGGTGGAAAAAAACAGTCTAAGACATTGCATCTCTGAATGTCTGTTTCTGGCACTGTTTCACTCTGCTGCTAATCTGGTGATTTTATCAACAAGAGCAAACTAAGCACTAATAATGTTTAATATATAAAACTAATAATGCTTCATATATGAATTAATGTCTCCAACCACTATGTTTCCCACATCAAAATATAATTGATGGTATACACATATACATGTCTTACATACACGTACAACCAATCAGACATCAGACACAAACTTTTGAAACACTACACCTTTCCACAAATGCACACGACATGCTTATATATGCACAAACCCTGACAAGGTCAACCTTTTGACAACTTAAACTTTGGAGAGGTTGATTACTTTCATCAGGACTGAATATTATAAAAACAAAGGTGACCAAAAATTATGTTAATTGGAGTGAGAGTGCTTAGGTAATGACAGTTTTTGTAGAAAGGGAGCAGCTGGGTTACCTGCGCTGAAAGAGAATTTAATATGTGTTAAGCAGACACACACATACACACACATACACACTCACATAGCCTTGTTTCACACTGTTAATCTAGGCCTATGGTTTGAGGCAGAATGTGTTACTTTCAAGTGCACCGTGACTAAAGTTAGTGGACAGACAGCAGCCTATGGCAAAAATACAGAAATACCCTGTATCTGCTTGTACTTACGTGTGTTAGTGTGTGTGTGTGTGTGTGTGTGTGTGTGTTTAAAATGCTTAAAGCCTCATTGACTAAAGCCCACTTACAGTCTGAAGTCATTAGCATATTTCTAAAGGAGAGTCGAGGTTTTCTAGGGACAGTATCTTTTTGAAACACTGCAGCATGATACCAAACAGTGCCAAACACACTTTTACATATTTACAAACAAAAATACACATGCTAAGTCAGTGGAGTGGGGGGAGTAATTCAAATGAACTTTATTTGTATAGCACCTTTCTAAACTAAGGTTTAACAGGAGCCTCATGGGGTAAACACAACAACACCACTAACTGAAAAGACTATATAAAAAAGGTGTTTTAAGAAGAGACTTAAAATGAAGAGATGGACTTTGTGCTCCAAATCTCTTCTTGAAGGTTTTTCCAAAATCTGGAAAATCTGTTTCAGATTTGGGAACCACCAGGCATTTGAGGACTTTATGGAGTGTGATGGTATATGGAGAGTTAACTGTTCTGAGCTTCAAAAGTGATGAGTAAGATTTTAAAAACTAACATTCAGTCAGTGCAAAGATGAAAGGATATGTGTAACATGCTCTCATTTTATAAATCCTATCGGCTGCATTTTGAATTAATTGTAGTGAGACTTTCTGCTGCCGACATAGAAAAGACAGTCGCAATAATCTATCCGCAATGAAGTATAAGCACAAAGGTTTTTGGTAGACAGAAATTGCTTGCGATCCTAAATTGAAAAAAGCATTACTGTACAATAGATTTTATGTGGCTGTTCAAAGTCAAGTTGCTGTCAAATAATAGATCTAGGTTTCTACACTGCGGAGTCATAAAAAATCAGAGTATGAACCTAGCATGTTTTTAATTTCAGTGTTGGAGGAGTCAGTGCCAGTTAGAAATATCTCAGTCTTTTTTGATTGAGCTGAACGAAATTTTGAGCCAGCCATTTAGGAGAATCCTTGAGACAGTTCATAAGCGAAGACATTTCATTAATCGAAGTTAATATAGATATAGATGTTTATTTATTGTCAATAAATGATGTAAACTAGGGTATCGTCTGCATAAAAATGGAAACAGATGTTGTGTAAGGGCAGTGCCACTGATGACAAACCATTGTTCTAAACAGGACAAGAGGAAATACGATCAACTATGTCTAACACTGTACTAAAATCTAGGACTACTTAAATGGAGGCATGTCCAGCATCAGCACCTTGAAGCAAATTGTTCATTACTTTAAGAAGGGCAGTTTCTGTACTACGATACAATTTCATTAAACATGGAATCACATGTGAAATCTAATTTAGCTAGATGTGTATCCACTGATGATAATCACACACGGGATAGTTTTAAAAGCTTTAATATAAAAACTGAGATAGTATTAAAAACTGTAGATCGTGTAAACTGTATGTGAGCAGCTATAAGCAAGGAGGTAAAACAAAACATATACAATAGTGATCAGAAATGCAAGGATCAGAACAATCAAGTCAGATAATTTAAGACCTTAAGATGAAACAAGATCAGAAGTTTGGCCCTGAGAGTGAATGTGCCCAGTCAGTGAGCAAGATAAAAGAATCAATTAGGGATACAAATTCGGCACTTCAGACTATAGGTGCAGCAGACATGAATATTAAAATCATCTAGAATTAAAATTCTGTCATATCTGAGTAGGATTACTGATAAGAGTTCTGACATTTAATTTATGAAGCCAGGAGAATATTTTGGAGGTCTGTATACTTGACGGCACAGACACAAAAAAGGAGAAATATTATATAGGAGTAAAATTCTCAGGCTGTACCCATGATACAGTTGTCATAAAAATGTCCAGATACAATGTCCAGATAAGAATGACTTATTTAACATAGATCTTACACTGAGTAGCCCTGCCTTGAATATATTTGGTATGGGGCAGTGGAGGAGACATAGGCTGCCAGGGATTGTGAACAAGATTAGATGGAGTGACCATATGAGAGAGATGGCTGGCTGAACACCTGTTCCTTCTGTTACTGGCCACACAGGGAATAGTACTTTTAAAATCACAGAAACAGCCAGCAGGACTCACTATTGTAAAACAGGCTTTTTTTTTCTCTAAAGTGAAGTCAAAGTGTAGACAGGGTCATGCTGAGGTGTGTGTCAGAAAGAATTAAAAGCTATAAAAATGGATGAAATTAGAAACTAGTTGCTTAGTTCCTTTCTTATTAGGGTGTAGGTTGTCCATTTTATCCTGTTTCAGAAATAATTGTTTTGAGCTGCAACAATTAGCAAGTTGATAAATGGATTACTATCTACTACTGAATTTTATCAGCAACTAATTTTGACAATCAATTAATCTTCTTTCTTTTTTTCTTTGATTCCAGCTTCTCACATGTGAATATTTTCTACAACACAATAAATTGAGTGTATTTGGGTTGTGGACTGCTTAAGACAACTTGAGGACGTTATTTTAGGCTTTTGGAAACAGTGATCTATTTCTTACCTCTTTCTGACATTTCATGGACAATACAATAAATCGATTAGCTGAGAAAATAATCAACTGTTTAATCAATAATGAAAATAATTAGTAGTTGCTGTCACAGCTGGTGCAAGTAGGATCAAAGGAATACAGGGGAAGGACCAAAAATGCAGGTGACTGATACAGTTCAATGACTTAATGACAAAACTTGCGGTAAAAGGCTTATGGAGTACGTGAGGCAGTCAAGGGTATCGAAATGGGAGCAAGCAAGAATCCAAAATCCAATATTGAGGCAGGTCAAAACACGCAGATTACAGGATTTCAGATTTCAAATAACAGATAAACAGATAACAGACTGGAGGCTAGAAAGCAAAAGCATGAAGCATTACAACAGTCTGGCAGAGGACAGTGGAAGTGGACCGCTACACGTAGTGAGTGGCTCATGAGGGAGTGAGCTGCAGCAGATGAGTGGGCGGAGTAGGCCAGGTAACTGCAGGACTGATGAAAAGTGGGAACAGGTGTGTACAGTAGATGGGTAAAAGTAGGGAAAGTCCAAGGACATATGGTGGACAGTTTGAGGATGGCAAGTGTGGGGGGAGTTGGAGGAAAGTAAATGGCTGCTGTAGAGAGGGACTGAGGAACAGACAGTGACAGCCAAATTATGTTTTGCCATTTGAACTTCAAATGCAGCGATTTTAGTTTTGGATTGTTTTGGATGACATCACTTTGGGCTTCTGGAAACTTTGGGGGATGCTTTTAAACTATTATCTGACATTTTGTAGCCGAAATTACGAATCAAGTAACTAACTGATTAAATAAAAAACAAAACAAATAGCCAGTTTTTACATTACCTACGTACTGACTGTGACGACACTTTGAAATCCCTTACAGGACCTGAACAGATTCATCAGCAGGTCCCTCATTTCAGAGCTACCCGTTCAGCCCACATGTATATTAGGAGCTGTCTCCCATTTCTCATAACAGACAAATGTGCAAACACTAGGAAGGATGCCAAAGGGCGTTTGGACAGAGATGTTTAAAGCTCCTGCCTCACATACTAATGAGAATCCATTACCATCTCATTCACACACACACACACACACACACACACATACACACACACTCTCATTCAGTGCACAAGCATCTGGATACCGCCCCCGTCCCCCCCGTCCCCTATGCCTCAGTGCCTGCCAATTACAAAAGAAGTAATCAATTCCACCATGGCCCCGTCCAGGGAAATCGACTTCAATGACACCAGCTACATGGTCGCTGTCTCTGTACCTGACAGCCACTTACACACAAGCAAGGACCCGGCCAGCCATCTTTCTACTGCCCTCCACTGCAAGCCTGCGTAAGGAAAACCACAGATGTATTACCTGTGGTCAGCTCCGCCATTAACTCATTAGGTTTGCTAATTTCCTATGATGATATGTTTTAATCAATAGACTTGGATTTTATAGATGTGTATTTAATTAAACAATGCATTATTGTACTTTTATTGCACGATAGCCAAATGATTCCATTCAAAAAACAACTTTTACATTCATACAAGGTTCAATTAATGACACCAAGTCCTTCCTCTCTCAGAGAATTGGTTCTTTTTCACTCAATACTCTCAAAATTTCAATAGAATTTTCTCACCAATAGTTTCCTGAATGCCAAGAATAACTGTGTTTTAACTTGTGTGGTGTAGTTACTTTGGTTTGAATTTTTACATAAAATGTGTTTTTCTGGGCAGAGATTTTTGGTACTGACTGAAAAAGTGGTTATTACAATTTCATTTGTTAAATAATAAATAAAATGATCAATAATAAATAATATATTTTTTATCTTTTCCAACAGTCAGAGATCAGAAGGACACCAGTTGTCTGTCTGCTAACTAGGATTGTCTGCATTATTCATTGGCAGTGTTGGGAGTTTTTTGTAAGCCGTACAATAAAGAGGTGTAAATGAACATGCTGTCTGTCATTAGTGTAAAGATTTACCCATTATGGGCCAGACTTGGCTGTGTGCTGATGGCAGAGTAATTATATTGAAAGGAGGTCTTGACTAAAACAACATGTGTGAGGAATCACAAAGGGGTTTTCATTTTCGGTAATGCAAGTACTCTTACAAGTTACTTTTCTCAGAAGGTAATGTTGTAATCTAACGGCAGTAATATTGTAATGTAATTAGTTTTAAAAGTAACATTCCCCAACACTGTTCATTGCAACATCTTGCAATTATGAAGTATTGTTTTCAAAATAACAATAAAAAACGTATAGAGTCTGTATATTTGTACTTCGGTGCTTTGCATTAAACAGAAGTATTTTGGTATGAAATACATGGTCTTTGATCACCTAAGGATTCTGTGAACCTAAACTGCTTAAATTGACTGACAATTCAGTGAGTTATGATAGCTGTAAGAGCAAATAGACCTTCTTCTCACAATATACTTTCATGCATTTGGAGCAATGTGGCGGCTGCTTGACACATCGATACACTGGCTAGCAGCACCCAATGCTGTACCAACGCGCATATATAGTACTGTCAAAATAGAATATAGACTTAGTACGATGGATCCTTCAAGATGATGAATGAAGAAAGAGGCAGCTGTAATTGGTAATGGTCAACAGATGTGTGGACAGCTGACAGAGAGTGTCCAAGCTCTCAGCCATCACTTAATGAATGTCAGAGGAAATGACAGATGCTGTTTGTACAGATATGTTCACAGCAGTTTAAAAAATGTAAAATACATAGAAATATGTTATGTAAGTATTATTATGTAAATATATTCTAACACAAAAAGTGAAATGAATTAAAATCTCAGTGTGACTTCAAAGTCTAAATCACCAGTTATTAAATCACATCAAGTGGTTTTTATAAATTCTTACACACCAAGCTGAGTTGAACAGCCTCTGACACGACTCCCAAGGAGTTAAAGACTCAAGGCTGTTTGGTACAGAAAAGAATAACTTATGAGGCTGCTTAGACGTGAGACTTCGGTGGAATTTATGGTACTGTGAAGGTCGCCCAAATCAATTTCTCAACATGGGAGTTATAGAGACCACTGTTAAGCTATAGTCAATGGAGTAATGAATCTCTTTAGGGCTACCATGGGCTATCAACTTCTCTTCTTCCATTGTCCTTCCACCTGCTTTCCATTTTTTTCCTATACTTCACAATATTTGTCTATTTGTCATACATGTCCCTGTCTCTCTCAACCTCCCAACGTGCCTGACTTATCTTCCCCTCTTCTACTTCTCATAGCTCCTTTCCCTTGTATCCTCCTCTTCATTACAGTGCATCAACAGCACTCTTGTCATTGCACAGCCAGCATGGAAGCTGTGTATGTTCATCTGCAAATGTGTAGTTATGTTTGTGTGTGTTTTTAAGACGCCTCAGGGACACGCTGCTGCAGTCCTGCCCTTTATCTTCATGCGCGCACATGCATTTGTGTGTTTGTGCATGTGTTTACAGTCATGTTCGCAATGGTACCTTTGGCCTCTTTGAACTCTTCACAGATCCTTCTGATGGCTGCCAGACCCTCCTGTTCATCCCTCCCACCTGAAGGAAAAGAGACACACGAGCCGGTTATTACAATGTCTGACAAGCCCTTCGAGGCTTTTCATAAAATAATAATGATGTAACAGTTTGTTTGTCAGTCCTGTGTCTTCATATAAACATATATTTCCAGGAAGGATTCTTAAGATGAAAATTGATGTAACCATTTAGCACTTCAGGGACATTTAAGAGAGTTAAAGTTTCTGAGTAAATCCTTCTGCTTCAGTAAAGAACCCGTCTGCAAATCTGGTTTTAAAGAATATATAGTAGGGCTGCAAGTATTTTCATTATTGATTAATGGGCCAATTATTTTCCAAATTAACAACCCTTACCCTGACATCCAGAGACAAACTAGCTGTGTGTAAAACATTATCCCACTTGTTAATGCGTTGTCTTATAAGGAGGGAGGAGAACTTTAGGGTAGAACTAAATAATGTGGGATGAATAAGCAGGATCATCACTACATTAGTAAGGTTATATAAAGTGCATTAACATATAAGTGTAATAAGTGTATTGTATTGTTTAATCATGTTTAAATTCATTTAAAACATGCATTTGTGCAAGTTAATATACAAGTATCTATATGTGTGTATATGTATGCATATATAGGTGTGTCATATTTATTACACGTATCCAAGTTATTTGAGTCATAGTGCCGCTACGTAAACAAGAAATACATCCATACAATTTATTATTATTAACAAAAAAGAAAAACATATTTTTTAGAAATGAACAGGCAGGTTGAAACATGAAACACAAATTGCGTGCTACTTTAACATTAGATACAGTACTACTAAAAGTACATTAAAATATTTTCAACATGCACAGATGCCCCCGGTGAAAGATACAGTCATTGACTCTGACTCAGGAAGGACTTTCTGTTTACTGAGGCTGTCTGCATACAAATGAAGCTGGCTTCTATTAAAGGGAGAGGGAAATGTTTAGAAACAGAGGCTGAAAATATGAGAAAGACACATGGAAAAGAGAGAGAGAAAGACACAGACAAACTCATACTCTCACTGCCTGTGACAGTGCTGACAATTGTCAATCAACTGATTAGAGAATTGACAAAACATTGATTGAGAAAACATTAGTTCGACATCAGCTGACCCTACTTCTCAGATGTTCGGATTCTCTGCAACTGTCTTTTTGCACAGACTCACAAATAGCCAACATGCACACTCTCATTTTCTCTTTGCGTGCACACACACACACACACTAATCTTGGATTATCACGCAGCCCTTTTCAAGGGCAGTGCATCATTTACCCCGATGCACTGCGGTTCAGGCTAGGCTGAAGGATGCAGCTCTTCTGGGTGATGTGTCACAAGGGTCACACACATACGGGACCTGCGCACATTGATCCCACACAAATATGTTGGGTTTTTTTTTTTTTTTTTCCACAGACTTCTCTGCTTATGGACCAGCAGTCACTGACAATGCTGCATATCATTTAAATACACATTTCCACATGCACAAGTGCTTTCGGTCAAAGCTCTCCATTAAAATAGCCACTGATTAAAAATATGCCCTGAGGAAATAATTTGCCTACTAAACATTTTGAGCTAAGGGTTAAAAATGTAACCTAATTAATTTGCTGAAATAATCTCGCTGCTTCTGAACAAATGGATAAACTGAGTGTGACACAGAGCAATAAAGTCCCAACATTCAACTCCTCATACAGAGAAAATTACACTTATACTTACACATAGTTCAATATCTCTTCTGTCTGTGTGTTAAATAGTCAGTCTGTCTTATTCATATTATAACTGTTGTTCATTAAAATGCAAATGAGAAAAAACTTAAGAACAACCATTTGTCATTTTAGTTACGTGTTGAAATTCTTTCTTGACAAAAAACAGTGCAGTACCTCCGGTTATAACGTTGGTTTCCAGATAACAGGGTTGAATGACTGGCCAATCAGAGTCACAGATATACAGGACAAAGGGAGGGCATTTCTCTTCATTTAATAATGTTAAAAGTAAAGTTAGGCTTTGCTGTCGGCTTCCCAGCTCATTATAAAAAAGAAAGAGAGGAAAAAAGGGAAAGAGAGAACGTGAGCGAGCTGAGAGCATGAGTAGGTGAGCGTAAGAGAGAGATCAACAGTGATGGTCAGGCAAGGAGAGGGAGCAGCAGTAGTGAGAACAAAGAATGAGAGAAATACATTTTCTGATTGTTTCATTGGTGTTACGTACGTTACCCATCAAACACTCTACAGATGATTTGAGACAGATGCTCTTAGTTTCATTTTCCTCCTTTGCATTTCTCCTCTGTATTCATTCATCACAGTCCACCTCCATTTCTGCAGTGCACAGGTGGCTCGTGGGAGCAGTCGATGCCATTATGTTCTTTCTCTCATTGTTTTAACTTAACAAGTACATTTCTACATTTCTCTGTTCAAGAGTTTATTATCAAGGTCATCCATACTGAATATGTATTTTTATATACTCCATACAGTCTGGCTTTCCTAACTCACATTTATACACCATTTATTTACTGATATATGTGCCTATGTGAACTTTATATTTTGCATATGTGTGTAATAAATCAACATTTCATATCCTTAACTAAAGGAAAACACCCAGATCTAAAAGGAACTACACTGTTGCACAAATTACGTATGCAATGAATAAATCACTATAAATTATGGAAAAGAGAGTTTTCAATTTTTGGCTGCTAGCCCAGCGAAAATATATAAAGGTCCAATTAAACTCTCCTGGATCTACTGGCCAAGTAGGTCAGTGAAGAAAAAACACTACTTGGACACTGTCACAAGTTTAGTTTTATATCAAACTTGGCAACTTCACTTTGACACAAAGACTTTGAGATGCTGCATGCAGTCACTGTGCTTGGCTTTTGTTGGCAAAGAAAAACCTCCAACATGTACAGTAACTCCCTCTACAACTGCTGTTATTATGATTCTATTAAAGTGTGGGTTATACAAATGAGACACAACATGTTCATTTTTCAGTTTTAGTTGTGTTGGTAAGGTATTTGGACTATTTTAAAGCATCTCTGAATGCCCTTTATAGGCACTGTATAAATAAATACATAAAAATGTATTAAAAGTTGGGACGCATACAACAAACGACCAAACAGCCAATATTTAAAAATGCTGTGGTTCAGGAGGAAGATTCAAGAGCTTTATTGTCACATGAACAGCAACAGTAAAGGCACTAAAATGTAGCTTCTTCTAGCTGTAGTTCAATTAAAGTACTGAGTAAAATATTAACAAGAGACGAGTAAACCAGGAGAGAGTCGAGCATGATAAACATACAAAAATACATTATTTTGCACATTGGATATGCGATACAAGTGTAATATTGAATATAAGTGATAAATAAGTGTTAAATAATATTATATAAGTGTTGTTATATAAATATAAATATTGCTTATGAGATGGTGAGAAACTGCTGATTCAAGATAAGGCAAGTCTCACATGTGTTACTGCAGGTTTATGTCTGATGTCATAAGCAGAATCATCGTTAGGCTGTGTTATCGATGCTTTATTGATCTATCAAGTGTATGAATGAACATAATGATAATCAGTGTGCTGCTGTCAGTTAGCTGTGATTCAGGTTTAAATGGAGCTGAGTGATGGCATTAGATGTAAATTCTGTATTTAACAGATAAAGCAGATGTGTGGCAGGTAGTTATTTTTTTGCTGTGTCGTGAGGTTTAACTGCAGGTTATGAATCATTTTTACAGAAATACATATTAACACATATCAGGTGCTGGTAAGTTAAACTTTTTCCTGTATCAGCAGTCTAATACTTTCAGTTTTTGCATTAGACAACTGGCATGGTTTTTTGTATTGTTGCAAACAGCTAGTCTTTCATATAAGCTGAGGCTGATGCATGTTGGCAGAAGACAATTTCTCATCATATTCAAGAACGGGCTTATTGACATAAATGGATGTGCATATTTCCCCAGGTAAATCTCAGTTGATGGGACTACATAACACTCATCAGAGCATCATGATTGACAGTTCATTGATAAATTTCATCAAGTCTGATATAACAAATTTGTCCTCCTGAGACCTTTGCTTCCTGTGTAGCAAATGCAGTAATGTGGATTTTCAGAAGATGATTTCCTTTGAGTGTTCCATTCATCAATCCCACATATCACAATGTCTTATATAAACCTAATTTAACAGCACTTTTCAGAGTGAAGTAATGAAGTAATGTATTCAGTTATTATTCTCCATATTTGAATGGCTGAAACTGTCTTCTTCATTCATGATTTTATGAATGATTAAGAGACAAAAGGTTGTCCAGAACTCATTAATGCTAATCATTATTATAGTCATAACTACAAATACTAATAGACTCTGTAAGATATTTGAATTATAAATTATCTTGCTGCTGAAATGAAAAGTCCAATTAGCCAAATGAAACACAGTCTTCCTCATCATATGTAAAACCATAACCAGACTGATGCATTATGTTACATCAGTGGTTAAGTCCACGTTCATGTGTTCATGTGTGTCCAAAAACTGAAGCTTATTATATTCAATAACGTATGTACAAGAATAACAGAATTACTCACATACTCACTGCACATATTTTCGTTTTACTTTCATTCTTTTTTCTGTTTGTCTTTCCACAACATGAATATGTGCTGCAATTTATTTGTAGTCATTCACACTAAGGCATTCAAGTATTCAACACAACCTCATTTATAATATTTTTGTTATTTTCTGTCAAATATATATTTTGTAGCTGCTAAGACGCCACTTTTCCACAGGAATTTTAGTTCATAATGCATGATCTTAGCTTAATAAAGATGTCATTTTAGTCAAAAATGTAACCAAAACTGCTTCAAATGCAATTGCACACTGTTTAATATCCAGCTGTGATATCTGACAGTGCAAACGCTCAATCCATAAACTCTCATCACACATGCAGTGTGCTACCACTCCACCTGAAATATGCATCCACTCCATTACCTGAGACAAATCCACTTTACCATAAATATTCTCACTTCATGATTTATCTCGAGAGATGAAAATAGATGAAACGGAGATACACTCACAGTCCTGTGAGATCAACTTCCATACACACAGGGTTGACTGAGACAACATCAGACACTTAAAGTTCTTAATGTATTGATTTTGTGTGTGTAATCATACATTGCGCTCAGGTCTCATTTATGGTCTGCTCAGTCTCCAAGGATACTCTGACATTGACTCTGCGGTATACACACAGTGAATGAATAAAGCTTGTGTTTTCTTCAAAATTTTAACACGTGAACTGAATGAAAAATACAATATTGCCTTGACAACATGTTGCTGTTAGTGGCATCATGGAGCTGCAAGGTCCTGCACCTGAAGATGATTTTTATGTATGGAAAATAAAAGTAAATGTTTAACTGCGATTTTCCATTAATTTCATGGTACATTAACAGATTTTGAATGAATCCCTGTCAGTGTTCATCACTGCCACCTCAACTGCCTGTCACTTATATGGTAATAGCCTAATTATAATGGATAACAGCATGATTCCTCCGCATATTCTCTGCTTGCTGTCAGGATGTAGACTCTGCACAGACAAGCAGCTGTAATATAAAAATGTATTATACTACTACTACTTATATTACTACTTCTGCTGTTGCTGCTACTACTACTACTACTACTACTACTTATATTACTACTTCTGCTGTTGCTACAACTACTACTACTACTTATATTACTACTACTGCTGCTACTATGTTCAGTCAATTGTCAGTTGGATTTCCCTTTCCTTAGCTTTATTAAAGGGTCATTTAGGATTTTAAAAGCTTCAAGCTGATTGTGTCATTTTAATAATGAACCACTACACAGAAATAAATATAACTGATACCAATCAATGAAGTCTTCATTCATATCATATCATATCATATCATATCAAAATATAATCACATCTTAGATCTTGCTACCAGAACTGCTGCTAGGCTACCGTATCAATTAAGTGCAAAGTGCTTCCAAAGAAACAATGCTGTCAGATTAACAGCCATCAAGTGATCAAAAATCAATCAAGGCAATCAAAAATATTAACAAATACACTGAGAGTGAGATTATTTCACAATAAGAAAGTTGTATACTATATCAACTGTAGCTGCATTACGTTGCTATAAATGTATCACATAAATACACACTGTACTTTTGATTCAGATTTATATGTTTATTCGTCTTCTGTGTTGACAATTCATGCCTGAACCACTGCTATTTTGCCCTGAGAAAAAAAGCAAAGTAAATTAAAAGAAAATAAAAGCTTTTGTAAAAGCCATTATCTCGGCCCCAAAAGAATGATTGGTAATGGAGAATATAATGTGTGTTTGACCATTTGGGAGTTGCAATTACTGATAGCTTATTATGTTTCACCTGGGCACCTTGACCTATAACATAAATTAATTTAGTTTACTATTTAATTTGGGAGGGACAGGCACAATTAAAAATTACTGCACAATTATCTTCAAGTTAATTTGCATCTGTCGTCCCTGGGCTGAACTAAAGCTCTCTGTAATTTATGATTTTGGTGATAAGAGGGTTTTTATACCGACTGTAGAATGTAAAATCCTTTTTTGGCTGTTCCTTGCTGTCAACAAGTGACAGTCATCACTCTCCTCATGATGACTGCAAGACTTTTATATCCCCTCGCTTGACTCTGATGACTAGATGTTTAAGTTAAGGAGAAAACCAATCTCAGTGAAGGTGGACTACAAATTTGGGATGCCTTCAATCGGACATCAATCCAAACTTATTTTTTACGCCTGATGGGCTCAGAGTCTCTCTGACTATAAAACTGACTGTTATTAGCCGATCTGGCTTCACACTGTGGCTGAGCTGACTAACAAGAACATCAGCACATTAACATACAGACAAGAAACCCAATTATAGAGAGCGACCAGGTTATGTTACTTTACACTGATTATACTCTAAATCTCCATATTCATGCATGGCTACATAGACGGGTTTCTCCCCTACCACAACCTCCCCAAGACGGTCACTGTGCTGCAGTCGGCACACCCATTTGCCAAAGAGAACAGGTCAGTCACCCTATTCATATAATCTCAGATGAAAATGGGAATTTTCCTGAGAGCTTCAACCAGCTCTGGGAAATCTTTGTTTTCATGTTCTTTAACGGGAATGTAGAACACAATTTTTTACTCTCTCCAGTGTTTCACCGTGTGTTTTGTATTATTTTTATCAGGTCAGTTTCCTTACTTGCTCTGTTCTTTTGCACATGCGCACTTATAAATGGTCAGAAATATATTGTCTGCTGTGTGGGACTTCAGTAGGAAAAAATGCCCTGTAACATTTTGTATTTTATTGTCATTTAAAAAAGTAGAAAAGATGCCATAAGGTTATTTATCTTGCTGCACTTTATTTAGTTTTTCAATTTGGAGACGTTGTTTAATCTGTTCTGTGTTTTATATGAAGACCATTAAGTCCATTGTCCATTTTTTTAAATGAATTAACGTGTATATTTCTTGTAGGCTGTTATTTATATCAAACTAAAGACAATCTTTAATGGAAGGTAAGGCTTTTAAAGAAATTTGGGGTCAGAATCTTCCAAGAAAAATGCCATGGGTGCATCCTGACTACAAATATACAACAAAGAGTAAAATTCGATCTTGTTAGTTTAATGGAAGCAGCAGAAATGACATCAAGCCCCACAGGAGAGTGTACAATGGAGGAGATGCTAATGGCAGTTAGTTCAGCTGCCATTTGTGGAGTATCGCTGAGAGAAATCTAAATGAAAAGCAAAATGCACTCCAGATCCCCATAGATCTCCAGCAAAAGCCTCCAGACAGAAGAACAAAGCGCAGCAATACAAGCAATTAAACAGGAAGCCATTTTACTGCTCCTGTGTCTCCACTGCAGAGAGGACTAAAGATGTAGAGTAACAGATGAGCCAATAAACAGCACGTCAGCTTCTGTCTGGAAGATCAGATGAATGGTTGGTGTGCAGTTTAACCAGGCTAACAAATCACCCTTATTTGTACCAAGATTGTTCCTGTAATAACGTATTTGTATTTACATTTTTATGCACAATAACATTTTGATTATTAATATTTACTTTTGCAAATACTAATACAGACTTGTTGGATGTAGTTAATCTGTATTTTTGTGTCTGTGCACAGTACAATTACACATCAACACGAATGGAGACCATATTCACCATTTCCTTGAAATATGACTAAATAATGAATGGAACAATGCCAGACCGTGTTTCATGCAAAAAACAAACTCATCCTAATCCTAAATTTGCATTTAACACCCAGTTTGACAACAGCTTTTTAATCCCAGTTGAGCTCCACAAGACTTTACATCATCCCACACTGGAGCATCGCACATACTATATTCTAATTAGGGATGGGAATCTTTTACTATCTCACCATTTGATTCGATTCCGATTTTTGGGGCTACAATTCGATTCAAAATTGATTTCCGATTCAAAACGATTGGCTTCATAATGATTTCAGCTTCAATCTATAGGTGTGCAAAGGATCCTCATGATCTGCTCCGGTCTGCTTTGCAAGACAGAATGACAAATGGAGACATTAAAGTGTCTTTTTCACATTTATTAAGTTTTAAATGTCTCTTTATAAAAAAAAAATAGTGCAGTTAAACATGCTGCCTTTTAAATTCTAAGGAAAGTGCCTTTTCCAATGTGTGTGGACCACAACTGCTACTCTAAGTAGCTAACCTTTGGCTCCGCTGTCTGCAACATGTAGATGAACCCCTCGTTCTCCACCACACTGTAAGTCTTTGGCGATGAAGCAGGTGACAGACCTGTTTTGTTTTTTTTTACTCTAGGTGATGCCTGATCATGTGAGCCTGCACATTTGTGGTGTTCCTGAAGTGCTTAATCTTCATCTTGCAAACCTTGCACACTGTGAAGCTGATGTCAAGCTCGGTCTTCCCGGGCATTCGGTAAAAACCAAAATGAGTCCACATCTTTGCCTTCAACGAGGACGGGGCCGGTTTAATCTCTCTTTCCTCCATTATTGTAGTTTCCTCCTTGTTTTGGTGCTTACCACGCATTCGTATGTTCCAGAACTGGCTGCGTGATGACATCAGGACGTCCCGCGTACAAAACGGAGGCAGAGAGCCTGCGGATTTGTTTTATTTTTTTTAAATCGATTTTGGGCCATTTTATATCGATTCTGAATCGTAGTAAATGAGAATCGCGATTCTTATATGAATCGATTTTTTGGCACAACCCTAATTCTAATGATGAAAACAAACTGTTTTGATGTTATTCTAAACCTTAAGAGGGATCAACGGGGTGTTAAGAGGCGTCTGAATGTGCTATTGACCGCCTGATACTAATTAAGAATCTCTGACAACAACAGGATTTTAAGTGGGCACACACAGAGGACACCTCTGCACTGCAGCACTGTGGTTTTGCTCGCTGTACAATACACATTAATGTACATTATTACAAGAGGCTGATTCTCCTTAACCTAACCAACAACATGAGCCTGACTCCTGACTCCTGACACAATATTGGACATTTTCTTCACTCTTCCATTTTGGAAACAGTTTTCAAAGGTAAAAATACTGAAATCAATCCACAGTGGATTCAGTGGATTATCCTGTAATCTGTACCAGACCGAAAAAAAACGTAAAAATAACTAATTTGTCTTACTTTTGTGTTACTTTTTAAAGGTCATACCAACCTTTAGCTGTCATTGGTGTGTTATCTGTTTATTTGTCTGACAGATGGAGACTCGACTAATCACTGTCATGATGATTATTACTCCTCTGCGCAGCCTGACACAAGTCTTTTCAGTCCTCTTGGCATTACTGATGCACAACTTCAAACTACTCCCAACCTGTTTAGCAGTGTTCAAAGCGTTCTCAGCATCGTATGTGATGAGACAAGGTTATTCTGCCTTCAGTCTCACACCATGCAGCATGCAAGTGTTTTGACAGATTGCTTTGTCGTTTTTGCTGCCGTGGACATGCGACTCTGAAGTGGACGCAGCTTGATGTTAATTCAAAATAATGAGCGTATCCTGCCTACTCTGTAAAACTGCACTTTATTTACCTTCTTCCCTCCCGTACCCATGCATGTTCTGACCTTGGAAAGCCACATCATTTTTTTTTTTACTTAGAGCACTGTAGACGCTGTTTTTGTCAAACCAATAATTGCAATGTAACAGAAATGTTGAAATATCCCTTTAATTGGAAAGCTGGAGTGCTTCTACACAGATGTCAAGCTTGACAACCCCCCAATTTTAAGGCTGACACATAGTTGTCTCCTAAAACTGTCCATCCTGTGTTCATTCAATGCAGATGAGTACGGACAATTCTGACTCACATTTCTAAATGACAGCAAACAAACAACAACAGAGTAATATGACCAAAATATCTAAAAGGGCTTATGAGTCAGGAAAATGAGCGAGCCTACAGTTTGGAAAAAAACACACTCCTCATCTACTTCTTTAAAAAAAAAAAAAAAAATTAACTCTACTTTTACTTGTTTATACTCACTTCATCTATCTTTCTTTTATTTATTTCCCACAGTATCTTGCCTTTCTTGACTATGTTGTAACTGTATATGTTTTATATTATATATTAATTATAAAGCATGTCATGCGAGGTATTACATAAATGAAGATTATTATTAAGTGTGAGGAGGCAATTGTTGAAATGTCTTTATCATAAACGTGTTCACCCTCTCGTCCCGTTTGTGTGTAAGTGGTGCCGTGTTAGATACTGTACCTATGATAACATGCGCCCCCAGCCTGGCCATGTGGCGGACTACCTCATAGCCGATTCCCTTGCCTCCTCCTGTCACTATGGCAACCTTGCCATCTTGTCTGGGCATCACTGGCAGAGGCAGAAGAGGACATAGAGATATCAAGGAGAATGTCATTTGATAAGCAATCTGCTTACATCCTCCAATAAAAGCCGCTGTCTCGAGACATGAGTAGTCCTTGTAGTCAAACCTGTTGAATGTCAGCGAGTCTCAGATGGACTTTATCTAGGATTTAAATTCCTGTGATACTGTAAAACAATGCTCCTATTGAAGAATGTTGGCTCTTACACAGTTACTGAGTTGTTTGTAAAAGTATCTTGTTGAACAGGATTAATAAGCACAGACATCCCTTCATATGTGAATTGTCATAGTCTGTGCAGTGTATCAGCATTCTGCTCACATCAATCAGGAAAGTTAATGAATATGAATGAGCTGGTAATATTTTTTTAAGTGGCTCAGTCAAAACTAAAGTAAAAAGAAGAATGTAAGACAAATGTCAGAAGCCAAACTTTGAGAAAGTGCATATCTAATGTTGTGTTTGATCATGGCTGCAGAAACGGTTATTGTAACGTTTGAGACTGAGATTTACTGACTAGGAATAAACTGTTACTGTACATAAGCAAGGTTATTCACTTATTCAAATTCATATGAATACTGATTCTTTGTCTGTTCCACACTGTGTAGGTGTATCTTTTAATTGCTAAGTGTAAATACTAATATGTATAGGCTAGTTTATTTACACTCAAATTCATATTTATGCCTACATTGGTATTTATACTTTTGTTCATATCATATCATAGTCTTTGAACTTTTATTCATCTTCTCCTTGTGTGTGTGTGTGTGTGTGTGTGTGTGTGTGTGTGTGTGTGTGTGTGTGTGTGTGTGTTAGTTTTTATTGTGTGTACAAGCACATTGTCTACATCATGTTAATATGCATGGTCCACCCCCACTACATGGTATCTTGAACATGTGGACCACATTGAATTCCTTGTACTTGCAACTTGGTGAATAAATCTGATTCCTGAGACCAAACAAGTGAGAGATGAGGAGTGAATATGATGATTATAACTCATCGTAAAAGTTTGCTTCACAATTCAGTGATGCAGTTCATTGGTGTGCCATTGTCGGCGAATTTTCATCAGTTTTAATAAATACAACAACAAACAGAACCATTACGTACCTGTACACATTTAACTCCTGCTAAGTATTGAGTGCACAACTTCAAAACATCTCTGAGTTGCTGCACTGAACTTTTCTTGTAGCCATGTGCTAATTTTCATTGGCTGCAGTTGTTGAACTGTCACTTAACTCCACACAGGTCCAAACTGCATTACAGAAAGTGGCAATTTAAACCTACATAGCTTGTCAACAAACAAACTCCCTTCTTAAGGAGATATTTTAATATAATAGTAGACTTTAAGCTTTTCTGCTGAATTCGGCCAACATAATACATCAGTCAGCACTGTATTTCATTCATGTTTACACCTCTGCCCTTATCTCTAACTAGCCAGCTAACATAAGTTAACGTAGTTAGCTGCACCGCCGACATGAATAATGGCTCCTTAATGTCCAAATTGACGCTAAGTTTGTTCTTAATGTGTGTATACAAACCACGACGTAACGACCATAACATTACTGACTAACCCTAACCCTTACTGGATGTGACACCCAAGCTGCACCTGTCAACAGTTGTAGCTAAATGAAGAGTAGCAACGTTTACGGGAAGCTCAACAGACCTGGCAACCTGGAGATTTTGCTGAACAGCTGACCCAGCAGGACCTCCAAACCCAGCAGGTAGAGTTTAACAGCTGGGAGAAGATAGGACTGAATATAAGACCACATCCCTGTTAGTTATATGTCGGTAATGTTGAGGCAGACACAGTCTGAGTACAGGCTGTAGGGGAGGAGCTGCTCCGTCAGTGGGACACGTACCAATAAGATGTGATGAAGCCTACATGCTCGCTTCCTTCCTTGTCGTGACTTTAAATTAACATTTGCCACATAAACTTATTTTAACAGCGGGTGTACGAAGTATTCAGATCCTTTACTGAAGTGAAAGTACCAATAAAGCAATGTAAAAGTACTGCATGAAAATCCCACAGTAAAAGTAGGCTATACGCAGAAGAAATGTAGAATATATTTTAACTATAGGCCTGGTGGTTTGGTCTGACATATTATTTAATATTTACAGTCTATAAAATCATAGATGCATCAGTGTGTAAACAACATTTTACTGTTGGAACAAATTTGAATTACTTTATAGCCTAATGTACAGTTAATCCAGTGGTTCCCAACCTATGGGTTCGGACCTCCAAAGGGTCACCAGATAAATCTGAGGGGTCGTAAGGTGATTGAAGCAGTTTAGGCTTGACATTGTAATGAAGGCACACAAATAAAATAAAACATTAAATAATAAGCTAGGTGGCAGTTTCTGGAGGCAGCATTCAGAGTGAACTTGTTTTCCCTTGTTTCCCCCAAGCAAGATTTTGCACGTTACAAATGATATCATTGTGTCTTTTGCATTGAACATGAAGGCTCTGCAAGTTATCACAGCTTTTGAATTTTTGTAATTAGGTTCATGCTGCACTCCCACTTAATCTGGTAGAGCTGGGATGGCTGTCCCATTTCATAAAACGCTGAGACAAGCAACTGTAATAACAGTATACAAATGCAATGTGCGGTGTGCCTTTATAGCACAACCACGCACCAAAACCGGGAAATAACTTTCTACCAGAAATAGTAACAAAGAACACTTGTTGACTTATTGCATATTCACAGAATATTTTGTTTGTACACCGCCTGGTGTTTTGGAGAATATTACAACAAACAACACTTTGAGCATAAATGCCTCTATGCATGATTATAGCTTGCATGCCTTGTGCAGAGGCCCTCACCACTGTGTCTCACAACAAGGCTTAATGGGAGAGGAAAGAAGAAAAAGCAAAGTTCTGATACACAAATCTGTTTTCAGTTTTAGTATTTTTTCTTCACTACTCGAAAAATCACTACCTGGTGGACTCAACTCATGGACATCTAAAATTTGACCATGGCTACACACTGCTTTTTATAAAATGTCAAAAGCCAAAAAGGTTGTAAACCACTGGTTTCATTTTTAACAATCTGTTATCTATACTGTACCACAGTTACTTCACATCAACCTGTTCACACCAAATCCTAATTTGAATAATTTATTTTCTTGAGATTACCAAGCTGATTAATTGTTCTGGTGCCCTATTGTCACTGACTAGCTAACCTTGAAAAAAAGCGATCTGCAGCAGCCATCCATCATCTGTAGCTGTAACTGCAGAGGCAGAATCAGTGCGTGATGGAGAGGACTCGTGCCTGCTGCTTGGCTGCTTGATGTGCCGTATGATCCCTCTCTGTAGATCCAGCATATTGCTCTCTTCAGCTCACAGACTATCTCATTAACAGCTGCCAGAGAGGTCACACACCATAGAAGCAACAGAGGGATGACACACTAGTTTGATCTATAATTTCCTAGATAGACATAAAGAGCATGTTTCTGCAGCAGCACAGTGCCTGTATGAAGTAATGTTGCTCCTCTTACAGTATGAGGAGCAAGTGGCTGGATGGCTCTTATTACAGGCTACTCTACCCACGGTGCTGTGATAATTAACCAAATGGGACCTCAGCTGTGAAAATCACAACCACCTGAACACTGATTCAATAATATAATCAGCACTCCACGTCACTCACTGTAACTTCTAGTCTGCACGCAGTAGATACTGAATGTCTTAGACCATATCAGGGACTAAAAGATTCACATGTCAAGTTGACATTCCTAATCATTTTATAATTTTATCTTCAGTTTTCCCCATTTTCTGAAGCTGAGTTTGTTGAGAACACTCTCACACTTGAGAACAGTTGTTTCAATGCCACAGTGATCACATGTTGTCAAGATTAAAAATGAATTGTATACATCGCAAAATCACAACAAAAGTTATCTCAAGGCACTTTTCACACAGAGCAGGTCTAGACCGTATTCTTTAATTGAATTTAAAGAGACCCAGCATTTCCCCATGAGTGAGCACATGGTGACATTGGCAAGGAAAAGCTCCCTTTTAACAAGAGATTAGATGCTAAAAGACTTGTTGCATGTACCTGTTCATGAATGGAAATGTTTCATTACTATATCAAATAAAGCGTGTCTTTATTCATGAAAGCTTCCCTGTAAATGCTTATTGGTTGGCTTTTTACAAAAACGATGCAATTTATTCATCCATCTTTTTGTGAGAAAGGCCTCCTACACACAAGCTTAGCTGGAGGGAGTTACATCATGTTAATGTGTGTAATTGATGACTGTGAAGCTGTCAGGGATTGATTAAAAGAGCAAAGTTGTTATTTAATCCTTCCATGTTGGGGGATTGTTTATTTCAGCCTCTCGGAGTGCTGTGAGAGGACAGCAGGCGTCACTGAGTCACCTCTCTGTAATGGCAATCACTAAATCATTTGAAGTGGCAAGACCTTTATGAGAGTGGTGGTTGACTGATTGATGTTTTTTTTTATGAAGGAGGCCATTCTGTTTGAATTGTAAAATAAGTATAATTTCAGTAGTTGTATTGTATAGTAGGCTATCAGTGGTGGGAAGAAATGAAGTACATTGACTCACATCTGTACCTAAGTTCAAATTTGAGGTACACTTCACTTGAGTATTTCCCTTTTATTGCATTTTCTACATGTACATGACTACATTTCAGCTATTTTACTTTTTAGTCCATAAAGATTTTACATTAAGAAACACACAGTGGCACAATAGGTTTATAAAATACAAAGCATTATTAAAGACAAAACCAGTGACCCCTTCGCAAAAAAACTGTATTTAATTGGGTCCTCTTCCCTCTCGATGTCTCCGAGTTGGTAGTAGCTCCACCAGAGAGAGTCTTCCGCTCTTATCTTTAAATAACTGTGTGAGACCCAAAGAAGTAAAATCCTATTAAAAGTCCAAAAAACAAGAACAATTTGTATCCCTTTGCTCATGTCACATTCATTTTACGACCATGAACTGGAAATCACTGTACTGCATACTGAACTGTAGTTAAAGCATAGGTTCACATTTTTTTCAAGTGTTAATAAAATACTCAAACTCCAAAATGAGTTGTTTTCAGCGCAGACTCCTGCTTTGTGTTGCTGTTCCTGCACCACATAGCTCAACAAGGAAACACAGTGTGTGGCAGCACAAAGAAGAGAATTTCATGTCAAAAAGAAACCGACTGGATTGGTCTAATTTAGACTGCAGAAGCCTTTAGACTGCATTTTTGCACAGAAAGAGAACTGTTGGTTTTTAATCCCATTTACTTATATTGAAATCGCTTTAACGATCTTTTTGAGTCTATAATAAATTTGTTGTAGAAATCTAATAATGTGAAAAATGACAATAAAGTGGTCTTCTAAATCTTTTAAATCTTTATGATAGAAAGTACAGTATACAGATGACAGGAAATGATGGAGATGGAGATACAACAAAGGTTGTATCAGGTACCTAAGCTACAGGAAAACTGTGGGTCAGAAAGACCACTTTCACGTTTGAATAGTGCATTTTTTTATGTAGGATCTTGATGGATTGAAGTGGAGAGCATCACAGCCAACACTTAATCACCAGAGAATCCAAGAAAGACAAACATAGGATAGGCCACACTGTTTGATCGACAGGCAATTGGCACACACTGCAGGTGCGAATGCTTGGCAGAAAAGAGGCTGAAATCATAACATCATTAACAGACAATATTTTAAGCATAATGCAGAAGTTTTGTCATAGACTAAAACATTATCAGACAGCCTGCTGCTGTGATGGATTGCGTTTGGCTAGCAGGGCAGGAGCCAGCTGAATTATCACTGGCACACAAAGTAGGGCAACCAAACTCTCCAAGTCCCTCGTTTCAACTAAATTACAGTCATTTCTGTTAAAGACAGGTCTGGGGCATTCACAATCACTTCGCTTTTTCCTCTTGGCAGAGGAATCATTAGTATTGGTTTGGGTCTTGTTCACTATCCGATAGTTAAGGTCAGGTCAGAACAGCAGCACTGACAAGCAGCTGGCCCCAGTTATTAAAGTCTGCTTAGAAGGCAGTTAAGTGAGCAGCAACATAAAGGGACTGTGTCATCACCACCGCCCTGATGGAAGCTGAGCTGTGGGGGCTGAGTGTGTATTAAATGTACTTGTATACTGCTGTTAATGCAAGCTGAGAGAATGTGTGTGTGTGTGTGTGTGTGTGTGTGTGTGTGTGTGTGTGTGTGTGTGTGTGTGTGTGTGTGTGTGTGTGTGTGTGTGTGTGTGTGTGTGTGTGTGTGAGAGAGAGAGAGTTTGTTCTGCAGCATCCTGAGAGGTCGGGGGTCAGTGAGGCGAGCTGGCCTGCTATTGTTTAAAGGAAATCGCATCTCACGCATGACTGTGAGATGATTATTTGGGATGATGGGACATCAGGGAGACAGTCCTCCACACAGGCACACAAACACACACACACACACAAAGACATATGCACATACACCCAGAGACATGCTGGGAACAGGACATGACAGAAGGGTGTGTGATGTAAACAACATGTGAACAGCATCAAAATAGCTCCAACCAACAGTCACCTAGTCTTATATGACAACCACTGGCTGGCTTGTCTCATTTTGTAAATCCAAACTGACAACGACTGTGTGTGTGTGTGTGTGTGTGTGTGCGCGCTGCCCGTGTAAAATGTAATCTTTACTCCATGTTTCACATAGACTTATTCCTGCTGAGAAATAAGGTGGATGATATGGGTATTTTTAGCAGAAAATGGCACTAACTGTGACACTTGAAATAGGACGGTTTCTAACACACTGTTTCTTAGCACTTTACTGCCGCTTGTTTTTGTTACTGATCAACTGACACCCAGAGGAGATGGCAGGTGAAGTGTCATATTGTGAAGAAAGGGAATTTTCCAGGTGTGTCATGGGCAATTTGAGCTCCAAAGTGCAACAGCTTGTGAGAATTGAGTTTTGGTTTTTTTTTGTCTTTTTTTGCTCTTTTGTTTTTGAGCTGTTCCTTGGAGAGCTTTTCCTCAGATGCCTCCGACATCTAAGAGGCAGACAATCAAAGATGGACTTAAAGCTCAGAGACTCAGCCAGAGCTGCAGGCTATGCAGTGTCCAGCCCCTAATGAGACAGCACGTGTGCATGCATATGTAGGAAAGAGAAATCCACAGGGAAATGCCTTATTTTGCAGTCTGATGCAATCTGAGGTTTGTGTGTCCCTATCTGTGTTCAAGTAAATAGCAGCAGGTGTGTGCAGATCTGTTGGGGTACGTGTGTCATTTTGGTTGTCATTTTTTAAAGAGGTGAATCAGTTACCCCAGTGTTTTTGGAAATAAGACAGTACACTTGTTTAAGTACTAAGTAGACCTTCATGTTTAAGGTTTTTCCATTATACAGTAGTTTATATATTATACTACTTCATATGACATTTTCTTTTTTTTTGTTGTTGCAATGTTATATTAATGCCAATGTATTCTGAAAAGGGCCGTTTTGGGAAATGTGTATGTTTGCTTTTGAGAAGTCGATGAGAAGATCAACACCACTCTCATCTTTGTAAATATACAGCTCAGCCCAGGAAGTGATTAGCTTAGCTTAGCATCAAAACTGGAAACAGCTAGCTTTGGCTTGTCTAAAATGTATAAAAACAAAACACAATTTTGTGTAAAGGTCACTTGTACCTTATATTATATTTTAATCTATAAACAAACTGACATGTAAAAGCAACAAGTTGTGGTTTTTAAAAGTTACATGCTGGAACTACCTAAAGTTGTACATTTTACCAGATGTGTACGGATTAAACTGATGAGATATAACATGTTAATTTGATTTTTTTATTATTTTTTAACTTTGGACAGCTAGCTGTTTCCCTTTGCTCCAAGTCTTTATGTTAAGATAAGCTTCTGGCCCCAGCTTCATATTGAGTGTACATGCATGAGAGTCATATTTATCTACTCATCTAACTCTCAGCAAGAAGGTAATTCAACAAATGTCAAACTGTTCTTTTAAATTCAACTTAGGAATTAAGTTGAACTTAAAAATAACTTCCTAAATTAGGAAATTCAGTCCTTTTACTTATAATGAAGTTTGGTGAGTCAAAGTATTCTTACTTTTACCGAGTATTTTTTTCTGGTACTTCCACCATTTTCAATACAGTCATGTCGATTTGTGTTGTCCCGTTTAATGGACAGTGTCTCAAAGCTTTATCTGCCCTCAACAGCCCTGGTTCCAATCCAAGCTATCTGGAAAGGCGAGGAAAAAACACCTGAAAACAAACAGTAACACTTGGCTTGAAAGTAAAAAAGAAAATAAATAGAGGAAACATCAGGAGAGGCAATTCGCCCTCTGTGGATGCCTGGATGTGCACTAGGAGCTGTAGGTGGAAAAAGGCAGTGGACTGTACGTGGACAGATTTGGTAATAGTCATGTCGCCTCAGCTGCAGCCATCACATGCTATCCATGGGGAGAGAAGCCAAAGGCCAGATTGTAAACATGAAACCTGAGATTTTTGCATGTGTTTGCAGTGGGCAACTGCACACACACCATATAACAACATCCTAGAGTCACATAGGGTCTGGGACTTTTGCCCTTTCTTTGACTTACAGGCATTTCTGTGTTTCCAATGAGACTAAAAATAAGTTGTACACCTTTATTATTGGGAGTGGGAAGTTACCATGTGTGCAGCAAAAAGTATTTCCTATGATTGCTTCTTGATTCGTTAGAGCTACATGTTTTGTAAATCCTGGAGCACAAGGTTCAAATAAATGAACCTAAGAGTTATCTTTAGTCATTAAAACAGCTGTACTTTAAAAGTAGAGTTTCATTAACCTACTATAATGTCAAATTTGTTTTCAAATAGCTAACCTGTTTTCATCTGCCAAATACCAATATCCAAATTTCCACACAGCGTCACACTCATTAACGCCCTTCTTCGTGACCACTTGAACACACTATTCCTTGAACTGTGATGCTTCTAATATTTAAGCTTGAAAAACACGACATCTGCTCTGGAAATGCAAAAAAATATATCAGAAACCTTCCAACAAAATCAGGTTCTGAGAGAGAGAGAGAGAGAGAGAGAGAGAGAGAGAGAGAGAGAGAGAGAGAGAGAGAGAGAGAGTCTATTACTGCATGTAGTAGCTCCTAGAAGCAACATTTTTCTTATGCCTACAGCTATTTTCACGTGTCTATAGACGTATACGTGTGAATATATGTTATTTTTATGTATGGGAGTTGAGTGTGTGCCATTTATTCATCACGTTATCGGAACAAACATCAGTGTGTGCATGTGTGTGTGTGTGTGTGTGTGTGCCCTCATACTCATCAAATACATCCTAACACCGTTTTTCCTCGCTGTCTTCGGGGAGTGGATGTCTCCCCATTAGTAGATGTAGAATGAGGAGCAGTGGGAGGGATATTTGCTTGCACCAATTAAGCCTGTCATTAACGCTATGCAACACACACACACACACATGTACGCACGCATGCACACACACAGTATTTGACACATTTAATTTAACAGTCTGTGAGTCAGTGTGTGCGCTTCTGTTTCTGTCTGAAACCTGTTGTCACTGAGACGATACTGGGGGAAGACTCTTTCATCTCTTGCTATCTCTCTTGTCTCTTTTTCTGTCTCTCACTTCAGGGCTGCATGAACACAGATAGCCTCGCAGTTGGTGTGTGTGTGTGTGTGTTCTGTTTTCTCAGCTTCAAGCTCTTCACCTACCCCTCCATTTAACCCAACAACACCCACGCAGCATGCATTCACACAAACACGCACACGCACACACACACACACACACACACACACACACACACACACACTTATTTTGTTTATGGTGTGTCAAAGAAAATTACATCTGATATCAGACTTCAGAATGTGATGTGATGTGATGATTATTTGTGTTGTGACAGTGAAATCATTACAGCATTTCATTTTAAGTGTTGAGACTTTTGTAATATAACTTTCATACTCCTCAAGTCACTTTCGATGAGGCCTGGACAAGCGAGGGTTATTGGATGGCATATTGCACTTTGGGCTGAATTTAAAAACCTTTAAATGTGTCCATTTCCCCTAGTTATTTAAAAAACACTTTCTACATTAGCATTTCCCAAAGAATTCCATTCTAGTGAGGATGGAAAAGCCTCTAAACCAGCATTAAGAGCACCACGGGACAATAAAATTCTCTGTTGAAACCGCGGTTAATAAGGGCGGAAACATATTTGCATGGAAGATGATTAAAATGTCTCATTATAATTAATACATGTAATGGTCTCCCTAGAGGAAAACTGCGCAGATGATAAATATATAATCAAACACACTACATCACATCTGTTTTATGAAAGGATACAAACAGAACCAGATCGGACAATTATTAAATCAACAGCATCAACAAGCTATACAATATCAGTCTAGCTGTAGAGTCAAGTGCTGGGTTGCCCATGTTTACCAGTATTGATTGAACTGTCCACCTGGCCAGAGGGGTGGCGGATGTGATTCATGTCTAAGGGGGTGTTTCCCTCCTAGTCAGTGCTGAAATGCTAATAACGTACGCTGTTTGGGCTGCAGGGAGTCCATTACGCTGACTGTATCACATCTTCGTCCATCGGGGAAGGCACACTGGGGAATGTAGACATAGAACATGGAAGGGAAGGAAGAGTGAGAGAGACTTGCATGCATTTTCTGGGAAAATCGTGTGCGTGTGTGAATGTTAATGTGTGTTTTGAAGCTCGGACACAGCAGACACGTGTCACCTCAGCTCCAGTGCCGTCAAGCTAAACTGACATAAACAGCCCCAGGCGGCCCTATCAGAGATGGACTTTACATAACGGCTGAGTCACTCACAATCTATTTTTATGGCTTTGAGGTGTGTGCGCGTGTGTGCGTGTTCCAGGACTTCTATCTTTCTGAGAACCAATTTAAGTTTTAGACCTTCACAGACTTTGGGTCATCCTGACAATGCTCCACTACTTTAAGGGGCTGTGTGAAGGCCAGGATTTAGTTTTGGGGTTAAGGATGGAATAGGGATTAGGTTAAGATATTTGAAGCAAGTAGTGCTTTTTCGCCTTTTATGAGAGATGATGTGCAACTAAAGTGTGCACCTGGACAGGAAGCAGGGACATTTCAATCATACAGTTAGCAACTTAAGCCTTTATGCCACCAGGAGAGCCCCAGAAAGTAGTACAGAAGGTAGAAAATGAGTTGTGGTAAGTAAATTATAAAAAAGTGTGCGTTTCAGAGAGAAAATCTGAGCACTTAACATGAAAAATATAAATCAGTTATTGAAGCAGAAAAAGGTGGTTGTCTATTAACTCTCACTTCTCATACTGAATTTATTTTGGTAATAATTAATGATAGCCTATATAGATATCATTTATTTCTATATTTCATATATTTATTTACTTTACATAAATTAATTGTAGAAACAAACATTTTTGATTGGGATCACTTAAACTTGGTTACTGAGTGGATATGGTGTAAAAAAAACAGACAAAGAAAGAAATGGGACAGAGCATGAGATGCATGAATGTAAATTCAATTCACTCCAATGACCACATAGCTTTGAGGTCAGGAGTGGGATGTATGAGAATGAATTAGATCACTGAAGGGTCTTTCAGAAAGGGATACACACAAAACTGAACCCAAAAATGAACAAACATGTTATTTTAATTCAAAACTGTTGCTGTGGGTTTTTCTGGTCTGCTAATGGTTAAGGTTCATACCACATAACCACAATGTCCATGTTTCAATTCCCACCCAGGGGATCTTTGTTGCATGTCACACCCTCTCTCTCTCTCTCTTTCTCTCTGTCTCTCTCTCTCTCTCTCTCTCTCTCTCTCCCTCTCTCCCTCTCTTTCTCTCTCTCTCACACACACACACTCACTCGTTAATTAATTTAAGGGAAAACTGCCACAAAAAAACTTCCAATAACATGTACTTTATTTGCATTTTGGATTTCACAAAGCACCCCATGATTAATTTATTAAGATGAATTTGTATGTACTGAACACCACTAACACAAAACCATTCATTAAAGCCACATTAAAGTCCCTTTATCAGTATTCTCTCCTGAAGAGTCCTTGAGCAAGACACTGACATTACCAGCTCAAGCAATGCTGTTCTGTAGTTGGCCTCAACCTTTGACATCTCAACAAGAAAAAAGCTTATACATATTCACATATTGTTCTTACCCTAATGTTTTTTTAAAAGTGATTTCACATTCTGAATACTTACTACATGGACAAAAGTATGTGGACACCAAAACATTACTCTTCAGGGAATTCATTCCACAAGGTTTTGAAACCTTGCAGCAGGATTTGCGCCCATTCAGCCACCACCGCATTAGTGAGGCCGGCCACTAATGACGACAATGGTTTCTCTGCACTTTTGGTCATAGTGTTTAAGTTACATTTTCTGACATCTGAACCTTTAATTTTAACCCTCTAACTAAATGTATATTTGTGGATGTTCGTGTGTTTTTAAACCAGAAAGAAAATGTTAATTAGGCTTGTGTGCAAAATAGGTATTGCAGGTGTTTGGCACTTGAAAGACACACATTGAAAATGTAAATATACAAAATAATCTGATCACATTGAATGCCAAACAATAGAATTGTTATTTCTTCTTCCATCAGTTGTTGAAGCAGCCTCTGCTTTGTGACCTTAAATGACATATTTCAATAATCCAAAAAGAAGTCCTGACCTTTACAACTGTATTCATGGTTTGTTGATGGGAAATATATCCAATCATTTCTATATTTATGAAGGCAGTGTTAATATTGGACTGTCAGCAGGGTGCTCTACCTCCTCAACCATAAGTTATTTGTGAGTATAAACAGCAGGATGGCAAGAGACACACACACACACACACACACACACACACACACACACACACACACACACACACATACACACACACACACACACACACACACACACACACACACGCACACACACACATGCACACACACACAAACACACACACACAAACACACACTTTATATATAGTATAGGCACGTTCTGAGGGCAGAATAGATTAAAAATCTCTTCTCTTCAGCCTCAAGCTTCAATAATTTATTTTTATTTCTTCATATTTTATGACTTCAATCTTGACTGAACTTGGATCTATCAAGGTGTGTTAATGTCCAAACAGTCTGAGAGCCAATTGTGCCTGCATCCCACTTTGCAATCACAACTTGTATAAGTCATCACACATCTGAGTTATGACCATTACAACAACCTGAAAAAACAGCAAATGTACTTCATACAGCAGTAAAAAGTTCAACAAATTAAGGAAAAATCTATTGAGAGTCATATTTGACGCAGTCTGCAATGTCTGTGTGTCGTCACTGTTTAATTAACTCACACACACACACACACACACCTTCATACACAAATTACATAAACCATTACTTCTGCGGTTGCACATTTATTTCACAGCAATATTAAACTTTATATGTATTCAATGAAGGAAAATGTTTGCAATAGATGAGTGAATTCCAGTCATGCTCACACACTTGCATACACGCACACACACACACACACACACACACACACACCTGTCTTCAATGCTGAGTCCCGCTGAGCCTTCCCTGCTCTACTTTCTTTTTTTTTTTTTGTTCATCTGTCGTTCTGGAGCATGTCAGTGTTTAACCCCCTCCCACACTGACACACACATACATACACACAGACACACGCACTGCCTTTCGTCTTTAACAAACTGCACAAATATACACAATCACTCAAACAAAGCATTTTTCTTTCTTTACACCTTAACCCGCACTCTTGCGCAGTCAAACATTCACACACACACACACACACATACACACACACACACGCAGGCACGCATGCACACACACACACAATCCAGGGCACAGGTTTAAACAGACAGACAGAGACAGTTGGAGCAGTTGTCATACACCTCTGTGCTCTTTATCTCTCTCTTTCTGTTATTATATCTTTTGCTGAGAATGATGGAGTGTGAACTGTCATTTATGGTCTGTGTGTGTGTAAGTCTTTGTGTTGAGGGCTGACACAGGCTGGTTGCATAAATTAGCTGACAGGAATCATTTTGTAGTTCGATCAAATAGGGCATCTGCCATCCCATCTGACTCCTTGTTTTTCTCTGCGGAAGAGGACACACAACAGTTTAGGAAGCTGCGGGATTTCTTCCTCATGTCCATATCCAGCATTAAGGCTTCTTATGGATTTTTAAATGCTAGAGTGTGGCACTCATTGCTCAAAAATAAGAAGGTTTAAACATTTTAAGCTTAAACTTGCACTTTCCTTTTGAAATGAGGTGCTCGGCTGTTAAAATCCTCCAGGGTGTTTATGAGTAAAAATAGTGATGTGGCGTTTCCTTAAAAGGTGGTTAAACTCCAGTCACCAGTTTCAGCAATCATCATTCAAGTTTACTTCAGAAGTGATTCAGTCATGCATTTCCCTTGTAAAAAAAGCCATCTTTGTGCTATGTCAAGATTTATGTCAAACATAAAAAGATGAGTAACCTACGTTCTGCAAGTAAAGAAAGATGAACTGGGATTTAGTAAGCACAGCCTTCACTACATTACTGCTTAAATATAGTAAAACACCTTAAAAAGCATTTGTGTCCTTGGTGTGTCCTTCACTCCACTCTGCAATGTGCACAATTTGTTAACTTTCCTGGTTTGGGGTTGCAGGGTGGGTGGTGGTAGTAATGGGGAGAAGGGGGGGTGGGCAAAATCAAATACAACAAAATGCTTTGGGCCCATGAGTGACACATGGAAATCATATCTCACATGTTTAATAGCTTTATGGGCCATGTGACAGCATGTAGGCATTAGGGGCCAACTGTCTGCAATATTGAGAAGCCACTCATTAAGGTTGTTCAATAGAAGCTTTGTTTGTGTGCGAGTGTGTGTGTGTGTGTGTGTTTGTGTGAGAGAAACATCCTCTTCAACTAAAATTGGACATAAGATGTTGAAGAAGCTCAAAAATGTCAAAGGGGAAATATAAATACGCTATGCGTAAAAGCATTAGTGGTGTATTCAATGATAAGGAGTAAAAAAAAAAAGCATGACACAAGACAGATTAGCAAGACGCACAGGAGCCAATGGAGATAATCCTGTTATCTCGTCGGATGTAAAATGCCAATGTGGAAGCATCCTCAGAGACCAAGATGAACTGAACATGAACTAATGCTGCAGATATACGGCAGGAGGAGGAGGATGAGGAGGAGGGTGAGGATAAAACAATATTGGCAACCTGAGGTAAACATTGTTGTTCCTGACCAAGAGACTCGCGTGCCGCTTACCGCAATGTCACCCGCGGTCATCTTCTATTCCGTTAATTGAGAGCCCACACACGCGCGCTCCGCACCGTCTTCCGTTTGACACCAGTTCGATATCCTCCTGATGACATTGTATCACCTTTGACAATTACTGTCAGTAATAAAAACGTGGTCTGTAATACACAATCTCATTATTGATAGGTGATCGGTGTTGCTTTTTAAGTTTAACAGATGCAGGTATAGGCTCTATTTGGGGGCTCTGCTCTTTTTAGGGTTTTGGGATACTGGGGTGCCGGTGAAGACGCACGCCGGTCATCGCCTTCTAACCAGAGCGCATTTACATTACACACATTACGCACGACAGGAATGCACGCGTGCACACACATCAACAAATAACAAAGAAACACGCACACACAAAAGGAATTGAAGCAGACTTACGGAATGACCCTGGGCTCTGTGGGGTTCTCAGTGCGCCCCATTGTGATATTCCAGTTATTCTCGTTTTTAATGGAATCCTCAAATGCCGTGGTCGCAGTCCACGTCTCTGCAAATGTACCAAAGGATCACATAGAGGATCAAAAGTATGGCGAAGATGAAGAGCGCAACTAGGATGGCCTTGGTCACCGGAGAGATGAGCGACTGCATGTCAGGAGCAGAGCCGGGCAGAGCGGCGTGGAGCTCCGCGTCCGTCCGTCCTCAGTCTGCTATCTCTCTCGCTCTCCTCCTCTCCTCTCCTCCGCTCTGGTGGCAACTGTTGAGGACTGAGCCCGGGGCTTTGACGTGCACGAACTCACACATTTAGAGCCTGACGCACATGCACACGCACTCTCCGACGCGAATATATGCCGTAGATCCAGGCGCGCAAAGCGTGGGGGGCTTCCCTTGCTAGAAGCAGCGCAGGGGTGGGCTGTCTGTCCCCAGATCCACTCTCTCTGGCTGCCCGTCGCACATCGGTAGAGAGACCGGGGAGGCGAGAGTGATAACAGTCGTGATTCGTTCAAAGAGGGTTGATAAAGCTGAGATTCAGCAGGTGGAGGTTCAGATTAAATCCAGAAGAGAGACGTTTCTAGACACAGAGTGGAGAAGTCCTAAATTGCGCGCCGAGCTGCTGCACTTGGGTCGGCATACAGGTTGATTAGTATTCCTCACGGCAGTGCGTGTGTGTGTGTGTGTGTGTGTGTGTGTGTGTGTGTGTGTGTGTGATGGCTCGGCATGGCAGGCTATCATCTTATCACGACCCTCAACATCCCTTTTGGTAGTGAAGTTGTCAATCAAAGGATTAATACAGAAGGTTAAACGTGCTTCCACTTGATGCATCCTTTAATTTATATTATATAGGCTAAAGTTGATAGGTTGCCTCAACGTAGCCTTTCACATATAATCCTATAGCCCACAATCCCAAATTAAAGGATAATGGAAAACTTGTCAAGTCATAGTTATATTAAATTCTATCGTATTATATTCTGTTCAGTAACCTACTTAGTTTTTTCCGTTTATGTGCAACAACTGGACCACAGTGTGATCGTGGTCCATCACTTTGCTTTAAATTAAAATGTCTTACTGACCTCATAACGCCAGGTGCAGTCAAACGAGGAATGCTGCATTGTTTTTTTCCACGTATGGGCAAGAAGTCATGCCATGTTAATAATGCAAACACCTCAACAGCTGATTGAAATGACTGCATGAAACTTGAGTTGTCAATCATTGCCCAATAGAGTATCATCATAAGCCTATTTGCCAAATCAAAACTCTTTGTATAATAATGTGACCCGTGTGCCTTAAAATTGTTTGAACTACCTACTTAGAAGAACTACTGCTGTTTGCTCTGTTGTTTGTACATTTTTATATTGCATATTGCACTTTAATGATCTTATAGATAATTCATGTTTTACTTATGTCTTAAATTGTTTTTAATTGTCTTAAATGCTTTTATGTCTCATGGAATGCTATCTAGCCTAAACATCGCTATCTCATTGTCTGACCCTCAATATAATGACAATAAGCTACTCCTACTACTACTACTGCACAGGCCTATTTGCCACTGGGGCAAGACTGGGCTATTAATACACTTAAATGTAAACATGAGTTAATATAAATAATCACAAATAACAAAAGTAGATGGATAGTCATTATTAGAGCAGTTACTGAAGTAGGTCATCAAAGTGAAGCTTTAAGGACGATTATCAGCAGATGAAGAGCGCGCTGTTCGCCACACTGACACACGCTGGCCACTAGATGGCGACAAACACACATCTTCAAGCCTTCATGAGAAACGTGATGGTGTATTTGATTATTCCGCTCACCATCATCACACTGTAGTCTTGCATAACAATCATGACAGCTGAACGGATTTGAGACGTTTAAGCAGGTAAGAAGCAGCAATGAAACAGTTCTTTATTTCTGTACGTATCGCGTAGACGTGCTTGTCTCAGGAGCGAGCTACTTAACGATCATTAGCTTTACTAGCCAGCTGTAACATTGTGGCCTATTGGGCAGAGTGGCTAACGCGAACTAGCACCTTCTGGACAAGTTTGCTGAAATACGCTGAGGAAAGTTGTGTGACGTGCCACGTAAAGAGTTTAATATGAGCTGTGACAGATGTGGTGTCAAATGAATATCACAGCAACACACATAAACCAATGTTTGCTGCAACTTGCTAGCAGCTAGCAAGCTAGCTCGAAACAGGCCAAAGACAGCGTCAAGTAGATGGTACTTCCTGTGGCTGCCTTCAGTGTAAAGCACTCTTATGCACGTTTTTATTGATGGGTTAATGCACAAATTGTAGTTATAATGACTCTGGTCGGGCTTGTACTGTGATTATAAGAAAATATACACCCCTTTAACAGGTTCTAGTGGACTCAAAAGTCCTCCTTTAATGTAGCATGGTTGTGTTATTGTTACTGCTTTGGAGTCTGATTTTGTATAGAGAGATGATACTGGTATCTGGTATAATGATAGTATTCATGTTACTTTGGACTACCTGAATCATATCAAACGTTTGACTATACTGTAAGTATGAGTTGATGTGTTGATCCCAGACAGACAACACAGAGCAGAGGTGTCAAAGTCAAAATATATGGTCCATGAGCCACCATGGGGTCCGATCTGGCCCAATGGATAACCTTGAAAAGTGTGAAAATTGTAGAAAAGTAGTTCTAGTTCTTCAAGAAAATGAACTGCTTTTCTCACTTATTTTCTCTCCACATTCACAGTTAAGGCTTCTGATCTGCCCGGTGACGTCAAACTTGAGATAACTGACTGGCAATACGTTTCAGATTTGAAGGACACATTTTCCTCAGTGGGCTTGGACACATTTTATTAGTGTCTCTTACCAGGGTTTCCCTCGATGGTTTATCATAGTAAAGTTATAATATCTATTACATACATATTATATATTATTTATAGGGTATTACACAATGGTTTTACTGGTCTGGCCCACTTGAGATCAAATTGGGCTGTATGTGAACTAAAATTAGTTATAATAGATGGATAGATATATAGATAGGTACTTTATTCATCCCCATAGGAGAATTTAATGTATCCAATAGCTCATACATAAACACAAATACATAAATAAGAACAAATATTATACAAAAAGCCTAAAAGTAAAAAATAATATATACAACAAAAATATACAAGAAATTTATATTAAGAGGAAAGACTATTCAGACTATTATATACCACTTGAGATCAAATTGGGCTGTATGTGACCCCTTAACTAAAATGAGTTTGACATTCCTGACGTGTGGAGTATGTTGCAGGTGTGGTGGCGCTTTTATTTTGAAGGCGGACTGTCTCTCGTCCTGCGTTTGAAGCTAAATGTGACGTTCCAGCGATGCTAACTGAGCTAGCTGGTTAGCAAAAGGGACAGAACCCACTTTAACCTAAGTGACAGTGAGTGTGTTTACATATGGGGCTTAGTGGTTGTTGGTGTGAGTGTTTGAACCGTGACCGATACTTCACCTGTCTTGTTCGCCTCTTTGGGTTAGTGTATAATGCCTTTCAATGTTATTCACGGTACACAAATGCTACGTTAGCTCCTGTTTTAAAATCAAGTGATGGCTAGTTAGCGCTTAAACGCCAAGTAAAGACAACGCTAGTATAATTTTGCAGTAAACTAAATGTAACTGGATTTATTTTTTAAAAACTAGTCTTACTATTTTTAGTACTGGAAACATCCGGTTGTCAACTCAGTCTGATTGACATTTATCCGCCTTTAAAAATTCACATTAATATACAGAAATTATGTCAGTAGCTATGTCTGCCTGTATTAACACGAGTAAAAAAGTACATTACACAACGTGACTGCAGACGTTGTGGAAATCCACGATCATGCTTGTAATTTTGGGCTCACACAAGCAACACATTATTGGTATGAGTTGTTCACTGTCAGTTAGTTCACAGTGCTTTCTGTAGCTCTCTGCAGTGTTGAACATTTTGTGAGATAAGGACTACAGAAACAACAGCTGACCCAGTTACAAACGCTGACACTTGAGGCATTGTTTGCTGAAAAAGGATACATGAGCGACTGAGCCTGATCATAAGGCATGACAGTGTCTGAGAGGTGGTATGTCACATATATATACTCCATAAGCTAGTCTTACTGTACATGTGCAACAGATGAAGAGGTGACACCCCCTATTAGGATAAGCGTAGACAGAGCCCACCTTAAAGACCACTTCAATAGGGTAAAGAGTCAAGCCCACCAGACTCAAGCTAGAGTTATTGATATCTTGGAGAGGTTTAGTACCAACATAGCATCTTCTCTTTAAGGATTTGTGATGCCAAAAAATGAAAAAAGACACCTTTGCACATTAAGAGTAGCCACCAAATGTTTAAAAAGAAGGTCAAATTGTGGCTTATGGGAAACTTTAAAGTGTAAACTTACTATATCAGGTAAATATTTGTCTTCTGAAATCCTGTATTGTTGCAATTTTCACATCAAGACCACACTGAAAATAAATATTGGACTTTATTGTGTTATCCCTGACAGTTATGTAGTTTTAGGCAAGGCAAGGCAGGGCAGCTTTATTTATATAGCGCATTTCATACACAATGGCAACTGAATGTGCTTTACATAAAACAAACTTTATGTGATTTTTTTTAATGTGATTTAATGTCTTGCTGGTGTAAAAAAAAAAAAAAAAAACAACCCAAAAACCATCATCTGTATTTGATATTTATTCTGCCAACACTGTCTGTTCATCTCTCTATTTTCTTCTGTTTTTGTAGACTCACCAACTACTCTATGTAAGATGAACACTGATGACAAGTTGGAGGGTATGCTGCTAAAGTGCAGCAGTGGAGGAATAGATGGAGGAGGGAGAGTTGGGCTGGGCAGCGGAGGGGGACTAGTGGTGATGACCCTGGGGGAGCGATCACTGGCAAACCACCCTCTGCTGGCTGAGGATGACGAGGACGAGGACGAAGATGAGGACTTGACTGGGAGCTCGCTGGTTACTCATGACCTGGTTCCTCCTGAGCAGCTGATGATGCAGGAGGAGATGACAAAGAACGGTGGCGAAGAGGAGGGAGGAGGCGAGGTGGGAGTCCATTTCCCCCTAAAACTCACCCATAAGTTGCCCTGCTTGCTTCATATGCCAGTGAGTTCATGCTGGTTGAGAATGCTCCACATTTTCATAAAATGATTTGTGTGGACACTGTACCTTCAGTCCACATAATCATACTGAGTTTCCTTTCATTCATTTCCATGTGATGTTGGTTTAACACTAAAAACAATCCCACGTATTGACACATAAATATCAGTTTGTAAAACACTGCCAAATAAATTATGAGTAATAGAGTTTGAATAATGTTAAAAAAGCAGTCTGAAATGGTATACTATATTTAACATTTAAGTTAAGGATAGCAATATTAAGTAAATGACACAAATATAAGAAGTAAAAATGTCACCCTAAATAACACAATTTAAGTCCAAGTGAGACTTTTTACTGCAGTTTTCAGACCTCATCAGCATGTCAGGTGGTCAGACACACGGCAGAATAGAAAAAAAATGTAAACCCAAAAAGTAAATGTTGCCACAAACCTCCCCTCTCTCTCAAAATGTAAACATGTAACCTCTTGGAGATCTATGCCTTAATTGATAGCGCTGTAGAGCTGCTGGAGAGCACTGTCAACCTCTCATGGGCTGCAACACAATGAGCAGGCTGTGTGTCTCCTCACTCTAACAGGATCTCCCCTTCTTCAAACACTGTGTACACATATTATACTGTACCTCCTCATGCTCAGTTAGTGTTGCTGCTGCTAATAATGTCCAAAGCTCTGAGATAGAAGCTCAGAGATTTCCTCCACAAAATGTTAATTTGTGCTCCATGTTTCAGGGATATTTGCTGGTTAAGTCCTGTTAATGGTCAGTGTCCCTGTTAGATTACAAGTTTCTGAGTTTGATATCCGCTTGTGCTCCTCATCACATTGCACTTATGAACAAATTTGCATTATATTTTTACTATGTGAAATCATGTAATGTGACTCCAGCACCCTATAATGTTACAAGATAGTCAGAACTTCAACCCCTAGTTTATGAAGCAATTAAAATATTAAAATTATGGTTTGTTCTGGCACACGTTAGCACAGTGCAAACCTCTTCACGTATCAATCAATACAGCGCTCTTAAACACAATTGAGCCTCTTTTAGAAACACTTCTAAAAAAACAATAAAATCTAATCAAAAAAACAGAATATTACTCCGGACTGACAGTTTTTGCCAAAATATAACGTTAAAGGACTCCAAAATGCACCCAGCCGAGCCGAGAGAGAGAGAGACAGAGATAGTGTTACTTCCCAATTATGCTTATTTAACTAGAACCTCATAAAACAATGACTCACCTAAAGGCTGCAGTGGTGACTGTCCACTGCTAACAAAGTAAAGTAACTCCAGCCTACTGATTCTTGTTGATTAGCATGTTAGCATTTTAGCGTGAGCACAGCCTGGTGACTGTCAGTCCAGCAGCTGAAACGCTCTGACGGGACCGAAGTAGCCGGGATGCAGAGGCATTGTCGTGCTATCCTGGGTAGCCTGGCCAAGGTGCAGGGTTTACAATGAACTCCGTCATTTTTAGTTTGAAAAGGTCCCATGCCCCCCCCCCCCCCCCCCGTTGGTAAGACGTCTCATTTCTGCCACATAGTGAAATTCATTGCATTGGTGAATTACATTTTCTGGAGAGAAATGAACACTAAGCACGATATAGCGAGGGATCATAGCACTGACACTTGTCACAGTGAGAAAAGTATCAGTCAAAATGTTTGTGCTTTTTAATTTTCTTCATTACAAGATAAAGATACAGCAGATGTGAATCTCAAAGGCTATTTTTTACTCTGAGCATGAACATGACTAAGAATAACCTGAACCAGTCCACAGGATCAGGAATGAGAGATGTTTAAAACGTCTGGCAGGGGAACTGCAAATGCTCCCAGGCCAGCTGGCAGATGTAATATCTCAGCATATCCCAGGTCTGTACTGAGGTTTCCCTGCAGTCTATTATGCCTGGAGCAGGGGTCACCCTCACAGGATGCATGAACCAAATCTACTGGCTTCTTATATTGTGGAGGCTGCTCTTTGGTGAGGTTCCCTCAGATTGGTTGTTTGTCCTCTGTTTGCCCTTTTGCAATGATGTCCTTGACCCAGATGAACTGCTGGATGGGTGGGTGGACTGTAAAGCAGGTCATGTGCTTTGTCAAATGTCTGTGTGGTCATACTTTTACAGCTGAGCATAAAGCAGGAACTGAAGCTGTCCGAGCCAGCAGTCCAGATGAAGAAGGATAAAAAAGCAGTGAAGGACCTGATTGTGTGTCCCAAGAAGAAAAAAAGGAAGCAGCGTTCACCAGCAAAGGTGCAAGTCTGAAAAGTTCTTACAGAAATTAAGTTGTAATACTTATTTTATTGAAGTACATTTTGTTGTGACTGAAAATGCAGGGAATTAAGAGTGAAACAAATACCAGTATATTTATGTGTTCCCTTTTGTTTTTGTAGATTCTCAACATCAATGATGATGGATCACTTGAGATACAAAACCCCAAGTGTCATGTGTGTGTTCACTGTAATGCAGCCTTCAGAACCAACTACCATCTACAGAGGCATGTCTTCATTCACACTGGTATGAATTACCCAGTCATGTTTTATAATGTCATAATTATTTGCTTTATTTTAAAAATTGTTGATGGATGATCTTTTAAATCATGAAAATATAAAATTAAGTTGCCTCAAGTATCATATGCAATGTCGAAATTGTTATTCATATACTAAGGTTTCTATATATTGTTCATACTGCAGGTGAGAAGCCATTTCAGTGCAGCCAGTGTGACATGCGCTTCATTCAGAAATATCTTCTCCAGAGACATGAGAAAATCCATACTGGTGAGTGAAGGATAAATGGTATAATCAGAACTAGCAAGGATTTTATTTGACATGTTAGTCTCAAGTGAATCACCTCTTCTTTTTTTTTCTTTCTTTGCTTAGGTGAGAAGCCTTTTCGCTGTGATGAGTGTGGTATGAGGTTCATCCAGAAGTATCACATGGAGAGACACAAGAGGACACACAGTGGAGAGAAGCCCTACCAATGTGACTATTGTCACCAGGTAAGCTGCTTTAGTTTGCATGACTATCTGGATATCAGGGACCAACAAGAATATTCGTTATGCTTGTAAATCAGGTACTAAATTCACCATATAGTCAGTAATGGTGCTCATATTAGCTTTATAAAATTTAAAAGAGAAAGTATACAGTAAATGTATTTGCTATAGTAAAGCCAGTATTTGAGTCAGTGGCTATAAAAAAATAAAGAACCAGCAATGAAAAAAGACTGAAGTCATAGGTTGTTGAATGTAAAATAAAGTTATAGGCTGTTTTGTGAGATCATGTTAAATCAGAATTGTCTGTATTGTCTTGACTTCTGCTGCATTTTGTCTGTTTATTGCTGAAATAGAATCAATTAATGTTATCCTTCATCCACAGTACTTCTCCAGAACAGACCGGGTTTTAAAGCACAGGCGAATGTGTCACGAAAACAGAGACAGGAAGACCAACAAAGCTGTTGGTAAAGTTGGACCTTTGCGTGAAGCAGATTCTTTAGGCATCCCCTTCCTCGCCAAAGAGTGTTCACTGCCCAAGAAGAAACGCCAAAAGTGTGCAGACAAGTTGCAGAGTTCTTCCACTGCTGCCCAAACAGCTGGACACGCTGCCCCTGCCCCAGAAACAGAAGAGAAAGAGGAGCAGAGACAGAATAAAATTGAAGGTCTACCTCTCTATGCTGTGTCCTCCAAAGTCAAACACGAGTACGTGATTGCAGACTACTCTGTGGAACTTCCTGAAGAAACGGCAAGCCAACACCAAGAAGTAGAGGGGTCATCAGAAGAGACGACTCCTCCTAAACTTGTCCTGAAGAAGGTCCCCAAGAGAAGTCTAAAACAACCCAGTGAACCAACTCCGCCATGCCTGTCCACTCTGTCTTCCTTCGAGGATAACAGCAAGGATGCACAGTATACCTTTGAAATAGTGGACAAGCAAGGCCTTTTAGACGTAGAAAGCAACACTGAACTTGAGTCAGTCGAAACTCTTCAAGGAGGACCAACAAAGCCAGCAGCCAGCAGCACAAACTACGACGACGCCATGCAGTTTCTCAAGAAAAAACGTTATCTTCAAGCTGCAATGGCCAATAACAGTCGGGATTATGGCCTGAACACGAGCAGCGTCTCCTCTCAGGCGCCTGTTACACAAACTGTGGTGTCAACCGTCATTGACGAAACTGTACCTGCCACCATCCTGGAGCCCCAGCCCATCAACACAGAGATTAAGGCAACTCACGATAGGAATGTGTTGCCAGATGAGGTTCTTCAGACTCTGTTGGACCACTATTCCAACAAAGCCAACGGGCAATCAGACATTTCCTTTAGTGTGGCTGATACAGAGGTTACTTCAAGCATATCCATTAACTCCTCTGATGTTTCAGACAGCAGCCCTGTGGAGAGTCTCGGAGCCTCTACTGCCCAGACTCAACCACCTACCGAAAAGGTCAGCCTCTTGCAAGAGTACTCCAAATTTCTCCAGCAAGCACTGGAGAGGACCAGCCAGAACGACAGCTACCTGACGAGCCAGAGCCTCAGCTTGGTCTCCGAAAACCCCACCTTAGCCGGACAGCCTCTGTTCTCCACTGAGAAACAGTTTCCTTCCCCCAGTAGGTTCAAATCAGGGATGAGCTCTCCATTAAGATCCACTTTAGAGAAACCTCATTTTGGATTACTTGTTGGAGACTCCCAGCACTCATTTTCATTTTCAGGTGATGAGACCACACCTCCCTCCGCAGTATCCCCAGCGGAGGAAGACTTCCTGGAACAGGTTTCAACCTCCAAAAAGATAGACTCGTCACAAGGGATACTGCAGACTTTTCAAATAAGCTCCTTTGATCCAAACTTCAAATCTCATTTCCAGACGTCAAGATCTGGACCCTCCTCACAGTTTACTGTTGCCAACGGACAAGTAAGTCTACGAGGTCACAGCACAGACTTCTCAGAGTTCCCCTCAGTTAGAGTCACTGAGACCAGGTCCCAGTTGAACTCGTCGCCTGATGTTTCAACAAGCGAAACCTTTGGTTGAAGGGAGAGAAGAATTCATTTCTGTTAATAATTTCAGCAGCACTTTATCTCATGTCACCTGTTTTGCCAAAATGAGTCCCATTGCAAATATGTGCTCTTTCTTAAAGCATTTTGATATAAAACATATTCATGTTTTTCTTTATGTCATTGTTCAGTTCAAACCTCCTAGAATGTAAATATTGAAAATTGGAAGAAAAAAAAAAATTTATATTGGCTTTTCCCCTTAAACAAAAAAAAAAAAAGGAATTAGTGCATGGGTATATTTCTTGCTCCAGAATGTCTTGAATTGAGAGATTAAGCGACCAAAGTATAATACAAAAGATATAGTGAAATATTCTCTCACACCACTGCCATGGAGTTTCTTTTATGTTGTTGTCAATCAGTTTGCCTTGCACAAAAATTATAAAGTCAATCTTGCTGCTTAATGCAATATTTCCACTTGACATCTAAGATGTAAGCCCTATTTATGAATGCCCTTTTTCTGTCAGCTACCTCCCCTTGCTGTTCATCTGGTAAAACAAATTCAAAGTTAGAAATCACTCCTAAAATAGTTTTATTGTAGAGATATAACTCCTCTCTAATTGCCTATTGAAATTACATCATGATTAGAGCACCATGACTTTATATTGAAGCCACTTTACTCTCACCTGAAATAGGTGTTTCCACATGATAAGTGTAATGAATGAAAAGATTTAACTGATTGTATTGATCTGATATTGATCTGAGTCCAGTGTGTTTTCCATTGATCAATTGGGTCTGAATTGATAAGAAAAAAAAGTATAGTTCTCATTCATACATGTTTGATATGGCCAATTTGATTGATTTTACAAATGTGACATGCTGGGCTGTGTTAAATTAAAAAGCACCAACAACACCCCCCCCCCCCCCCCCCCATCACTCACGTGTGGAGATATCAGCTGCACACATGTAATGGTTGCAGGATAATTGTTATTTTTAATAGTATAAGTGGTTTGTAGTGAAATTACTTAAAAGGATTGTGCTTAAGGTTTGCACAATTTGCACATTTTTCACTACAAAGGAATGTAGTACTTACTATCACAGTGGAGGAAGACCTGTACTCACGAGTTACAGAATCATTTCTGTTAAATAAGATGTCTAAGTTTGACCCAGAGACGATGCTCTTTGCTTTAGTCACTTATGATGTAGCTCTTGTTGCTACCTTATTGTTATTATTATTAATTATTATTATGATTATGATTATTATTCTCGGAAGATGTAGAGGTATAAATATACAGTAATGTGGAAATGAGGTGCTTGTTTTTCCATTTTTATTAGTTTTGCATCTGTGCCTTTTTTTCTTTTTTTTTTATTCCAGCCTTTTCTATACTTATTCCTGTTTTAAAATATGTTTTCATTTTCACTTAGTCGATGCTCTAAGGCTACCAACTCCACTCGCACAATAATGACAAACATATAAGCTATCCATCTGTTCAGCCTGTCATCTTACATTGAGATCTGGGAGCTTCATTTAATCTTGCCCATCATATATTTGCTGTTTTTCAATTTTTTGCAAGAAATTGCACCAAGATGATACAAGCTATTGTAATAAAATAGCATTTTCAAAGACTGTGTATATGAGCACAGAATCATGTTATAGATATATGCAGGTTTGATAACTGGTTATCAACTCTTTGCTACAGTAGAAATCATTATTAAGCCACATCTGTCCACGTCTTGTTTGAACAAAGCGGTTGGAAGTACAAATAGTTGAGTGAGGTTTCTTCTGTACTTCATTAGACATTAGATTGTTTTCCTGTGTACGTGCGATGTGTTAGGTGCTATCGTGTAAAACACTCTCTTAATGTGCGGCATCATGTTTAGGTTTGAAAATTTAATGTTAAGCTCCCTCTTGTTACAACTCTTTTGACAATCAGGGACAGACGGCACCCACGTTGATCATCGAAAATACTTTATTTTCTTCCTCATTGAACATTCCCTCTAGAATATATGGAAAATGTCCTGCTGTAAATACATTGTATATTTTTTTATGTTCTGAGAAGTACTGTTAGATCTGCGTGTCTGTAGAGAGACGAAGCTTGTGCTAGAGACTCTTTGTCAGTGGAAGGCATATTCATTTTGTTTTTCCAGCATTTATTAGATTTAACAGCGACTCTGTCTCACTTGTTGTCGAGAACGTGGCTTTTCTGAGGTTTGTATATATCTTCACCACTGTTATCCGAAGAAAATTGGCTCTTCTTTTTTTTTTTTTTTTTTTTTTTACAGTTTTATTACTGATTGGTTAAAGTGAATTTTGTTTTTCTTTTGTAAATGAATGCAGTTGATTGTACATTATGATGGATTTTTACTGTATACAACTGTTTGTAATGAAAGAAAAGCCCCTGGGGGAAAGATAATTTGGGTTTGAAGTAATACTCCAATAAAATCGTTTTAGTATCAAATACTCAACCTGAACAGCTATAGAGAAATATAAAAATGTGGGTGGAATATTACTTGAAAATAATAGCTCTGTGGTTTCTACTAGATACCCATTTCATCGTAAGCAATTATTAAAAGCACAGCGCAGATGAGTCATTCTGCTTGGGTAAATTGTATCCTATATTGTGGCGAATCTTGAATTCAGCTCTTTAAAAAAAAAAAAACCTATTGATGGAGATTTGTGACTTATAACAGCAGTACTATGGGTTTTTTCTTCTTTTTCTTTTCTCCTTTTAATTAACTATTGTCAATAACCTGGCCATAAGTGTCCTTGTATAAGCTAGAGAAAAAAAAAGGTTTTGTGTAAAGATCTGAATTATGAACTTTTTTGATAAAAACTATTTTTGAAACATGTCATTTAAGGCACTGATATGTACAGTATATCATATGCAGTCACTATTGCTACCCTCATTTATCTCTGTACAAGTCGTTTGTGTCAAGATCTTTCAAATAAGGATGTGAGTCTCCTTTTGACAAGCATTTTCATACTTTTAAAGAGCTTGATAAGGAAGCCCTGCAACGTCACTGTGGGGGGTGGGGTGGGGGTGGGGGGGTGTGGGGGTCTGATCTGAGGTTTATTTGCATGGTCTCTAACTTGTTGGGTCGAGTGAACGTGTTTTATGGATAATGTGCAGCTTTAATTGTAGCTGATTAATTTCAGTAAAGTAACCCATATGATTAGAGTTTTGCAATATATTATGATTTGTAAACAATCTGATTCAATTGTTGTTTTGATTGTTGTGTGTCATGTCCTTATAAATAAAAGAATTCACAGAAACTGACCTTGAATTGTTATTGATATGCCATTCATCTGCAGCTGCTGTGTACTCTAGTGTTGTACATTACATTCAGGCTAAGTTTGAGGCAACAAAAAGTCCATTTCTTGGTCCTTTGACAAAATGAGTAAAAGTGTAGAACTACAAAAAGACAAATCAAGTCAAGTCAACTTTAGTTCTACTGCTCAATATCATAATCACAAATTTGGCACAGGGGTTTTTACAGTTTATAGCAATACAACATCTTAGACCCTAATGCAAATGAGGAAAAATTACCTTAAAAAAACCATTTAACAAGAAAAAGTGGAAGAAACGCAAATGACAGAATACAGCATTGAACAGGAAATCAAAAGATAATGGATTAATAATATAGCCTATATGACAGAGCCAGACAGTAACAGAGTACATTTACTTGAGTACAGTACTTAAGTACATTTTTGAGGGAGTACTCATGACTTTACTCAAGTACATTTGAGAGGCAAATATTGTACTCTTTACTCCACTACATTTCTATCCATAACCGTGAGTACCCGTTACTTCTACAAAAAAAAAAAAACAACTCAATTTGTCATTTCCCTCTCAAACGTGATTTGATTGTGCAGGCACCTGGAAGCTGTGTACTCTGTCCGCCTCTGCTATATGATGAATGTGATGCCAAGCAGCTTCCTTGTGCCACCAGGACTGAATCATTTGATGTCAGCTCTCTCTAACATTGTGAAGTAGAATTCACGCTGCGTTGGATTTCGAAAGGGAACGAGCTGGGATTAAACCTTGGTGAGACAAGTTTGAACCTTTTAGATGTCTTCTAATGCCTTGTTTTGGTTGACCAAGTGTCTGAAACCCCATAATATTATTTATTTTTGTTTTTCATTTTCACAATGGAGAAACTGGAACCAGAATAATTGGAATTATCAATGGATAAATGACATTAATGTCCCCCTCCACTCAAAGTGCTTCTTGTTATCTCAGTTGGATGTGTGAGCTTCACTATGCAGACTTTGACACTAGAAGGCTGTTTTTACATGAATCTGCTGAAAGTGGAAATTTTCAGTGTGCTCACTTTAAATCTGAGATTAAGACCTGTGGCAAGGAGCATGATTTATGACATCACATCTGGTTTGGAGCCAATCATGGTCCAGTATGCAATAAACAATTAAGTGGAAATGTCAAGCCTGCTTTTTCACTAAAAGAATGTTAGTATATTCATAGATTAAGGATTTTTCAATAAGAAAGAATGAGAAGATGTAATTTTAGGAATTTTTAGCAGGTTGAATTTGTTTTTATGTTTAAAAAACATCTCAGATCCAAATTGTTATTCAAAGAAGAGGAATTTGATATGGCTTAAAACACGTCTGGAGTGGATCTTTAAACAGCTAAGTGGTTGCTGATGAACTTTCTGTCAACAGACTGTAATAATTTCGGCACTAGAAAGTTCAGTTTCAAAAGGCACCAGATAAACCAGTTTGTCAGTTGGCTATCAAATTCTCCAACTTGGTGCCTATTACACTTCAAAGCATTATTCTAATGAACCTTTCATTTAATCTGATATGTTAAATCCAAATAAATATGATCAGAATATGCCAGGAAGCACTTTCTGTAGCTGTGAATGAATAAAATACTACTGTAGGCTTGACTGGCAGAAACAGAAACATCCTTATAGCCAAAAACCATTATCTCCTTTCCCACCTGGAGCCCAAATGTTGGCAAAGAATTCAACAAATAAAAAGATAAGGATATTGAGCAGTACTTGCATTTTTCAGCTGTAATCATTGGTCAACCTTGCCTACTGAAGGGCTTGCCAAAACTAACACAGGATCCTTGTGCAAAGCAGCAACACACCCTGGAAGGGAACCAACCACAACACATTCATGCTGGCATTACCTGCTTACTGACTGCTGACGTTTTCACGAAACACGTTGTCAATACTGACTGATTCAATTGAGTTATCATTTTGTTTTTTTACTTCTCATTTTCTCCCGAGCATGAGCTGATGACACTCTGTGAAAGGTAAGATTTAGGCATTTTATAAGTGAAGTTTGGCTGAGACGCTCCAGGCTAAACACTATTCAGAACACCTGCCAATTTAAACTGAGACTTTATAGTTTGAATCAAGAGCTTTTACGCAAATTGATTTCACGCAACCCACCAACAAGCAGTTATTTTAAGAAACATACACTTACTGTTTAACTTGCTTGTCACTTGTTTGGCAAATCCATTTGAGAAAGAAATGTGTATTTAATATGAATTTAAAGATCATTTAATTTAATCGAGAGACCGTATTGGTTCATTTAAGAGTAATTAAGAGAAGATGCAGGATCATATTTTAGTGTTGCCATCAGAAACATTAAATTGACTTATTTTACTAGCGGCTTCGTCAGTGCTACTCAATAAGGAAGACAGCACAAGGATACCACAGCGGATTAATGTGGACTACAAGTATTTCGTTTTTTTAAACTATAGGGAACAAATTGAGGTAAACCCTGTGTTAAATCTGTTTTGTTTCATTAGTGTCGACTATAAAAGAAAACCACAGCCTGACCAGTTTGATTTATTGTTCAAGTGAGCTGTTTGTTAAGAAAAAGAAAAAAGAAAAGAAGCCTTTTAGCTCTTTATTTACACTTATGTGTCTGCAGGATCAGGAGCACACCCTTCTGTGTCCGGGTGGCAAGATATTTTTTCCTAGGATGGCGAAGTAATAACCCGGCCTACTCTGCCTCTGATTGGCTTTGACCCTGACATTCATCCTCTAACCATGCATATGACTAGCCAATCAGAGGCAGAGTAGGGCGGGTCATGATAACTTCGCCTTCCTAGGAAAATAAAGTAAAGTGTCCTCATGCTACACCTGTTGCTGTTTAACCAGGATAGGCGGAACTAATACAGTCAGGAACTAATACTGTCTTTAACCTCAGCAGCCTTCCTTAACAGATCAAGTGTAGTTATTTATTAAACCCAAAGCTGATGCTTGTTTTTGTTTTTTTTGTTAATTTTATTTCGGATTAACTTGGAGTATAGTGCCAAGTAATTCACCTGTGAACACCTGTAGGCTGCAATGGATCCCCTGCCAGCAGGTCAGACAGTGCACACCTGTAACCAGGAGGCAGACGGTTCAGGATTGTTAAAGGGAGGAGTTGACACCAGCGCAAACACTTATGTCCATGATTTGTTCCATGAAGATGCACAGGTAAGATATTTGCTCTGTCAACTCAAATATTTAAGAGATTCACGGTGATGAAGGCAACAGGAGCACTCCCAATGAGTCATTTGAGTTCCTGTAATGTTGGGATGTTCTTGCTTGGCATTTGGAGAAACATTTGTTTAAATCTGAATAGAAATGAAGAGAGTAAGTAATAGCAAACGTTTCTTTTACATTAAGGGGTTAAACACTGAACAAAATACAGGTTACATAATGATAATAATAATAATCATCATAACTTTATTTATATAGCACCTTTCATATATAAAATGCAGCTCAAACTGCTTTACATTTGAAGCAATAAAACAAATGCAAAACAGTACAGCATGTTAAAATCAACAGTAGGCTATAGGTTACCACTAAAACAAATAATAATAAAAAATCAGCGATGTATGAAGGTGCTATACCATTTAAGGCTTTGTTGGTAATTAAAATGACCTTAAATCAGTTATAAAAGAAACACAGAGCCAGTGCAGGTCAGCGTTTTGGTCTTTGGTTAAAAGTAGTGCTGCAGGGTTCTGTATGAGTTGTAATTTCTTTATAGATTTTTTTGGGAGACTAGTAAAAAGTGCATTGCAGTAATCTAACCTGCTAGTAATAAAAGCATTAATGTTAATCCTCTACTATTTTGTGTCTTGGATTTTTATCCAAGGATTCAAAGGTTTTATTTGTGACATAAAGGATGATACTGTGTGGTTATGCAGTGAAATGAAATTGCGGTAGCTCCAGGACTGTGCAATGCGATATTAGATAATATAAGTAGAGAAAAAAAGAATTATAAGGGAAGAGGCAGTTTAGGGGATTATTAAGAAGAAGCGTAAAAAGGAAAGACACAGTAAACATATGAAAACATAGATAAATATTTAACATACACTTAATGTATAGTGTAGTAGACAGCAGGTGAATGTGCAAAAAACAAGTAGAACAGATACTACACACCATATTTTCTACATTTCCTTGTTTATAGCTCTGACAGCCTGAGGATAAAAACTCCTCCTCAGCTTCTCTGTCTGAGTTTTTAGGCAGCTGAAGTGTCTGCCAGACTTGAGCAGTGTAAACTGTCCCTCGCTGGGGTGAGAGGAGTCCTTGGCAATCCTCTGAACTCTAGTCAGTACCTGTCTGTCAATATGTCCTGCGGAGTGGGGAGAGAGGTTTTTCTGATGCGCTCTGCTGTGTGGACTACCCTCTGGCGGACTTTTCTGTCCTGGGAGGAGCGCAGCTCCCAGCCGTGATGCTCCCAGACACGATGCTCTGGATGGCTGCAGGGTAAAAGGTTCTTAAAATGGCTGGGGATGCTTTGAGTTTTCTAAGTTGTCTGAGGTGGTACAGACTCTGCCTGGCTTTTTTTAAACTTTTGCCTGATTGTGCTGGTTGAATATGACATCCTCAGTGAGGTGAATTCCAAGGTATTTATACCCCCACTGGGGACCTGTTTGTACAGAGAGGGGTGTATGGGTTGTCCTCTCTTCTTCTGTGAGCCACCACCATTTGTTTGGTCTAGGCAATGTTGAGAAAGAGGTAGTTAACCTGGCACGAGGCATACAGGTTCCTTTTCTTTGTTCGTTTGTTCGTCACAGGAATCCAAGCAAACCAACAAACTGTAGCACAGATGCTGTACTTTTTGTATTTGCACTGTTAATAATTACATAGAATCTTTTTTTTTTCTCCAAACAAATCAGGTAGTAAAGTAACAGTTGTGTGTCTGTGAGAACGGTTCAATGGGCCACCTCTCAAGGACTGCACCCAAAGAAGATACTGGAGCACAAGATTCACTTAAGCAGTTCATTCAGGTGCAAATGGATGTTTTCACCTGAGTAAACTGCTTGAATAAACAGCTGTGTGTCTGTGTTCAGGGCCTCCAGCAGTCTAGCCAGCCGTGGTGGCGAATCAAACTGTTTGTGTGGGAGCCGGTGCTCTTCGGTACCTGGGACGGCGTCTTCACCACATGCATGATCAACATATTTGGTGTGGTGTTGTTCCTGCGGACAGGTTATCTGGTGGTGAGTATACAGTGTTGCATTTTTATGTATTATAGCCAGCTGCACAGCTATATATAGTCAGAAAACCTGCATAGAAACAGACTTTTACCTAGTTTACATGTGAGAGAGGCTGAATATAATTTTTTTTTGTGTATTCAAGAAACAAAATCACAAACTTGTCCTTTCTAGCGTTTTCTTTTCCCATTTGGATTTAACATAGTCAGTCTTGGTCAGATAAGTGCTAGAATGATGCCTTCACTCTTAGTTGTAAAGATGTAAAATGATGATGAAAATGATTTCCCTGATCAGATATTAACGTCTGAATGCAGTGGGGATTTTGCAGTATCAATGACTTTACTGTATGTAAGACCTTCTCACCAACACATTACCCATCCTTTCACCACAGTAACAAACTTACTCTGTCGGAAACACTGCTGTCTCATGGTTGTCATTACAGTGTGGACCGTGTAGCTGAGTGTACAAGGTCTGCATTACAATGAGAACAATGTAGACTTATTTATGAGCTGGAGTGATGGGCTCTATTTACTACTATTGCAAGCTGGTACTTTACAGGATATATGGCCGTGCAAACAATTTATGATTTACTCTTGAATTTAAGAGTGATCTTTCTCAATATGTGAAACAGAAAAGGACTGTATATTATGCTAGTTTTCTGTTTTAAACATTGTAATATCTGGGTTATGTTATTCACTTTTCATGTCTCTGTTCACCTTTGTTAAAGAATGGGATTGAGCAAATTAGAGTTGGATGTTTCCTTTTTGGTAATATCAGTTTAAATCAGCAAATAGTAGCAGTACAAAGTAAAAATGTATAATTTCAGAAATCTACTGTAGGTGTAGAACTGTAGGTGTAGAACATTTTGTATAATGGTGTTGAGGTTACAGCTGCATGTAACTCCTTTTGTGCAACTTTGTGTCCTGACATCATGCAGGGGAACACAGGTGTGCCGCTCGGGATGCTACTGGTCTCTATGGTTGTGCTGGTTGCTTTAGTAACAGTGATGTCAGGGATTGGAGTCAATGAGCACTGTGGAGTTGGGAGTGGAGGAATCTACTCCATGATCTCCACTGTCCTGGGGGGCAGGGTCGGGGGCACTGTGGGCCTCCTCTATGTGTTTGGACAGGTGAGTAACAGATACAGACTGTTACTGAGGACTATTGTTTTTGTGACGGCTGTGGTGTGTGTTTTTGGTTTTTTGTGTCATGTGAATACTACATTTAACACAGATCCACACTTTTAATTTCCATCTTCCTTTTCATGCTGCTTCCATCACTGCAGTGTGTAGCTGGGGCCATGTACATCACAGGCTTCTCTGAGTCTGTGGCGGAGCTGCTGGGTCTGCAGAGCCAATGGGCAGTGCGTGGCATGTCAGCGGCAGTGTTGCTGGCCCTGGTCGGAATCAACCTGGGCGGTGTCAAGTGGATTGTGCGACTCCAGCTGCTTCTGCTAGCTGTACTGGCTGTCTCCACGCTGGACTTTGTCATTGGCACCTTCACACATCTTGACCCAGGTAGGGCAGAGGTCATGATACATAGACATGAAGGGTAAAGGGACTTAACAGTGATCATGGGAGGCCTTACACATTAGCGATATATTTTGTTCCAATATGCAATGACTTCGGTGAGTATTTTAATGCCAAAGTAATCCTCAAATTATTCAGTGTTTGGCCAAGATTTATATTCTTGTTCAGTATTCAGTATTTGGACAGATTGTAAATGTTTAGACATTTAGTAGAGTTTAACACAATCAGAGCCAGGGAAATTTTACAGAAAAACAAGAAAATATGCCTTAAGCAATCACTGGGTAAATAGCCAAAACATAGACAGCCATGGAAATAAAAACAAACTGAAAAACAAACAACAAAATTAGTAGGAAAAAGGTCAAATTTAAACTCTTGTCAGTTATTAAGTAAATTGACAAATGTGAGCATAAACTGTGTCCTGTCATGACATAACCTTCCCCATGGATACTGTATGTGTTTGTCATAGTTATGGCCAGCCGCAGGTCAGTTACAGATTTGGATTTGGAATATATGGGTAATATCATCTTACCATGGTGGTATCAGGAGGGAAATTGTAGCAAGTTGTAGCAGCAACGGGAAAAAAGGGGGAAGAAAGAAAAACTAGAGATGTCAATATTTTGACTTGCCTCATTAGCTGCTGTATTGTATTGCATTAATTGCTAAATCTGAGCCATTGTTAAGGTTATCAGCTCCATGTGTGTTCTTCCTGCTTTAACAAGTCAGTTAATGTGATTTTGTTTCCAAAGAGGTTGTGGGTAGGGTGTGGAGAGGCATGGCAGGAAAACCAAACTACATTGATGACTTGAATGGTCATCAGTCTATGACTTGTTTGGGCCAGTAGGTGTAGCTGTAGTATCACTTATCATTGTTAGTCTAGTAGTCCTCTGAGTCCAGATCACTGCAACTCACTTCTTCATGAGTCTGTGTAAAATCCTTTTGCTACATATCTAACCATTTTTTCATTATGTCTACTAAGCCAAAGTGCAGTTTTCCTCCCGTTGTGTCAGCGTTAAAACTTGTGGAGACATTTTTTATGGTGAGGAAATGTGGGTTTTTTGTTTTCGGTATTGTTTTGTTTCTTTGAGTAGATTGTATTCTTTAGCTGGCCTTCAGGAAGTCCTTCCCCATATTTTCTGTTCTCTCTGATTATGAACGTCCTGTCCAGTGGGAAGAGTAAAGTGTTCCAGAAGTGGAGCCAGTTCATGTGAACAACACACTTCAGACAAAAGAGTACTCACTATGGTTTACATTTACTGCACATACACTAAAAAATACATGTGTATGTCACATAGTGGCCTATTTTTCCCAGAAACCACAAGGAGCTCAGCCCACCTGTCCGGTGTTGGGAAATGTGTAGGTTTTGCAAGATTAATCTTTATTATGCTATCCAGCCCTGTGTCACCAAACCTTACCTGTCCTTTTCCACCACTCCCTACCTCCTGTCTTCCTCGTAGCACAGGCCAACAGAGGCCAGTTTACAGTTGCTGCCGACTTATGTGAGAAGCAGCCTTAATGGCTACTCCAGGTTTTTCCAATTACGAGCTGCTGAGTGTGTTTGTTGTGGTGACCTCATGGTTGGCAGACTCCCAGCAGGTCCCCTAGCTAGCTGAAGCAGCCCAGATTAGCCTGCACTCACTGAACGCTGTGGCACATCCTGACGGAAAAGGAGCCACCGCCAAATTCATGCGGTCATAGTTTGATAAAACTGTCCCCTCCTTTCTCATGTACACTTGGACACCATCAGTAGCTAAGGCATATCTTGTCAGCCAAGTGATATATCCATCAAAACTGTAACAATACACTGGTTTGTCTGTATGTTTGACCTTTTATTTAAAACGTGAACATCAGATTCAAGATTCAAGATTCAATACTTTATTGCCATGTTGACATAGTCGATTGGAATTTGTTGCAGTGGGTCTCACAAATACATCAACATTCACTCACAGCATTCCAGGATAAAAACAAGTGCATAAATAAGATAAATAAAATCCAAGTAAAAGTAAAAATAGAACATAGAAAAAACAGTACTGTGGGGGGAGAACAGCAGCAGCAGAATAAAGTGCAAAATGCATGGTAAAGTGCATTAGAACAGCAGCGGCTGCTGAATAAAGTGCATAATACATGTTAAAGTGCACAATGCAATAAACAATAATAATTAAAATCATACATAAAAGTATTGACCATTAAAAAGTTGTACAGCTTGGGGGTACGTGCTGATCTTTAATCTTGTTGTTCTTGTTTTTATGCTTCTCAGTCTTTTATGAAAGGGGAGAAAGTTCAGTAGGCAATTAGCTGGGTGGGAGGGGTCCCTTAAAATCTTTAGACCTCCTTTCTGCAACCTGGCCTTGTAGATTTCTGAAAGCAATGGAACCTCACACCCAGTGATTTTTGATACGGTGCCCACCACCTTGTTCAGCTGCTCCTCTTCCTCTACAATCATGTTTCCAAACTAGACAGTTACAGCATAGGTGAGGATACTCTCCACAGCTGCCCGGTAAAACTGTAGCAATCCTTTGCTAGACACCCCACTCTTTTTCAACTGTTTTAAAAAGAATAGTGTCTGGTGAGCTTTCTTTAAAATCATACAGGTATTGTCCTTCCATTTCAAGGTGGACATGATGGTCACTCCCTGAAACTTAAAACTGTGTACCCGCTGCACTTCTATGTTGTTGATAGTCAAGGGTGGGTGGACCTCATGTTTGGTACAAAAGTCCACAACCATTTCCTTGGTTTTTACCATCATTGAGTTCCAGATTGTTTGCACTGCACCAGTCTAGCAGAGATGAGATATGGTTTCTGTACTCTGATTCCTCATTTCTGGTAATTAAACCAAACAATCAGACTTCAATTTTCTGATCATCTTAAATGGTTTAATAAGTTTTGTTGCAGAAATTAATATGCTATATTATGTATTTGTTTTTGATATTTTTGTTAGAATTGTTATCCTCATTTAGGAAGGCTAAACAACGCAGCTTGTATCTATAATCAGAAATCTTATGCTATTAAAATATCCTCTCGACATAGAGAGACTTAGCGTCTTTATTTGCCCAGCCACATGCATCTGTTAAAAGACTGATCATCATGTCCTTTCTGCAGCCCCTTGTCAGGTTGGCTCAGAATTGTTATTGTGCTTGAAAAACTGCATGGCTGCAACATGTAGGATAACTGAGGATAGTGTGTTATCATCTGTGATGGGAGGAGAATGTGTTTCCAACTTGTAGTTTGTGGTGTTTTTGAGCACAGTAAATTATTTAGTTTGGTCACTAACACTGCCAAGGAATTGTCTGTACATCTAAACAGTTTTAGCTGCAAAACCTTCTGATTGTGGTGCACAGATTAAATACAATCAGACACGCCTTACCCTGTCTCTGTACTTGAAGTCTATTCCCCAAAGAACAGGAAGTCGTAATGTGCTCTTTGGGTCTGGATTTTAGGGTGTTAACCAGACCTCACCCACATTTTTGGTAAATGACAAAGAGCAAAGGCTAGAACTGAGATCTGAGGCCTGATGCTACTCCTGACACCACCACATCAATTTTCCCTATGATCCTCATTATAATATATAGTTCTCAATCATCCCAGAGGGACCTGTCCCACCTCTGTATAATCAGAGCCTGCCCTGTATTACATGGAGTTTATGCTGGTTAGTGTGGGAGACTAAGAGGTCAGTCTAACAGAGGGAGAGGCCTCAGATGCGCATGTAATCTGCACATTCCAGTCTGTATCAGAGGAATGCCAAGCTCAGAAAGGAGACCCACTTTACACTTGCTCTTCAGATAATATACATACTCAAATATGGATGCTGGCCTCACAAAAACAACACGCCAGTTTTTTTTCTAGCTTTTTTTTTTTTGCACACTACAGTGAGATCCTTCCACATCACATTACAGTGGATTCCTCCAAGTAGCCACATATAATTAAAAAAGGAAAAAGAATAATAATATTAACCTGTTTTCAGATTCAGATTTTACACTCAAAACTCATAAGATATATTATTATAAAAGTATTGTTATCAATTAAAATAAAAAATGATAGTGGGCCTTCTGCTACACAAGAAGTACTTCTACTTTTGATACATAAAGTAACTGATAACACTGCATCATGCAGAATGGACTTGGCAGAAATTGAATATAATATTCATAAGTATGTTTTAAGTATGATATAATCACCTGAAGAATCATAGTGTTTTCATTAACTTAGAATGAGCTCTACATAGGAAGCAGGTCCTTTTCCATTGAGGCTGCCATGTTGCACCACCGTATTTCTACAGTAGCCCAAAATGGACAAACTAAATATTAACTCAGGAGAGTATTCAGTTGGTTGCAGTTTGCAACCTCGACGCTAGATGCCACTGAATCCTGCACACTGATCCTTTTTAGTAAAATTTTGAATGCAGAAGTTTTACTAGTAATGGAATACTTCTAAACTGTGGTATTGCTACTTTGATTAAAGTAAAATCAGTACTAAATAGCTAGTTTTTGCTCAAAAATCAGTATCAACTGTGTATCAAGGCTGAATTACTAATACCTTCAGAAGTCCCCAAAGCCCCAGGTCCACTGTGTTTTAGTTCGTAATTTGAAACACTAAGGTACAACATCAACTGGGTCTTGCATTATTACTAAATGCTGATGCCCAGTTAGGGCTGGGCAATATATCAATATTATATCGATATCGTGATATGAGAATAGATATCGTCTTAGATAATATCGTGATACGGCATAAGTGTTTCTTTTCCTGGTTTTAAATGCTGCATTACTGTAAAGTTTGTAATTTTATGAACTTACCAGATTGTTCTAGCTGTTCTATTATTTACCTTTTACCCTGTCATTATATTCACATTACTTATGGTTATTTATCAAAAATCTCATTGTGTAAATATTTTGTGATAGTATCGACAGTCATCTCTACAATTTTGTTGCAATATCGTTATCGAGGTATTTGGTCTAAAATCTCGTGATATTTGATTTTGTCCATATCGCCCAGCCCTAGTCCCAGTCTTGTACAGGGGCCCTGGTGTCAAAATCTGGTTTTAGTGCCTTTTATTATTGTAGATGGTCCCAAATAAATTAAGGTTTCTATAGTGTGCATCGTATTTGGAGGCAATGGGGACCCAACATCTTGTTTTTGCCCCAACAAACAAATGAATCCATCATGTTTTATAGGGCCATGGTATGATGGATGTGCATGTACATCCCTTACAAAATGGAAACATACACAAAAATTTAGCTTGAAACACATGTTTGTTTGCTGTTTTTGCTCACTGTGCTTGAGATCAAATCCATCCTGAAACACTGGCAGTGTATCCAAACATGCAGCTCATGTTGATAGAAATAGTTTTGACTTATAAATATGTGAACGCCCTCAACTGAATACTCAGAGAGAGAGGAAGAGAAGTCAGTGGCGAGGGCTGTGAGAGTCAGGCTTAGTTGGATGTTGAAGTGTGATGTTGTAATAAGGGTGGGGAGCTCATGGTGCAGCTATGGACACTGACTGCCCTGGATTTGCTAGATTCTGAATGTTTGGACAGAGGGCGGTCTCACCGGGTCAGAGTGAGCAAAAGTTTGGGCTTCTAGTCCCATCTCATGTCCGTTTTTACACCCTCCTTTTAAATTCCTGCTCTGGAGAACATGTGCATTATATAACTAGTATATCCAACCCTTTTGGTTTTGACTTTTGTCTAAAACAAAAGAAAAATATGAGCCAGCTCTCTCTGTCTCTGTTCTCTCACTCTGTCTCTCTCTCTCACTCTGATTCTTTCAAACTTGGAAGCTGCTGAGCTTCTGAAAAGGGTGGTGACTTCCTTTTGGATAAACATGTCATTAATCTGAGAGAACACATTCTTTCCCATCGCAAGATAACCAAGGGGGAAATGTCCGGTGTTATAACATAGGCTGGCCCTTCAGACTGTGTGCTTTAAATGACCCCCAACAATAAAGAACAATTTCTCCTCCTGCACATTCAACAAACTGGACCGAACCGTCCCGTATTTAGACTGTGTACCTTTTAAAGGTTCTGCACAGGATCAGAGTGCTTACCTTCCTATTGTTTTCATTTATTTTGACTAAAGACACTGTATTCCAGTTTAGCTGTTTTTGCAAGGATAAGTCCCGTAGCATGCATTATAATTGTTTTATATAGAATGCAAAGGTGGATGTAAATGCGACAAATTGTTTGAATTTTGTGGGGGAATACACAAATTGTGATGAGAGAATTGCTTTAGCCACCATCTTCCTTGACTCTGTGGTTTAATAATAAAACATTTTAAAAAATCATGCTATAGTGTTATATACTGTGATACTCTACAGTATATTGCCATTGTATTTCCATCTATTAAGTACTTGCTATTCATACTGGCTATAAATAAATTCAGATGTGCTTACAGTGTAAGTGATTTGTCATTTTGTACAAAACTGTATTTAAAAGGAGGAATGATTACAGCAAGGAAAAACTATTTCAATATTAATTCGGGCACCTGACTGTTGATTTAAGACAGACTTGTAAAAAACAGTTCTTTAAGCATGAAAATTAAATGAACACTGATTATTGTATCCCTCTGTTCTTTTTTATTTCACATTTTTCTTGGGGTTTTGTTTTACATTTCAGTTTCTCTGTTAAAGTTAAAATGCTAGAAAACCTCTTTCAGTCAAGTTATTTAACATCACAATGTTTAACAGAAAGCGTTTCATATGCATTGTCTTTTGTCAGGCATGTCAGTGGTGGTTGACACTGTTTCAACAGTGAATAAATGTGGGTATAATGTTTCAGTACTGATGTGCTTTGTGTGCTATTGCCTCCTGTTATAGAGCACGGTTTCGTTGGTTATTCAGCTGGTCTGCTCGGCAGCAACGCAAAGCCAGATTACACCCCAGGAGAAAACTTCTTCACTGTCTTTGGGGTCTTCTTTCCTGCTGCTACAGGTGAGTATCCCCCCTCATCTCCTTTTAATTTTGCATTTAAAAAGGTCATAGGTCACACCCAAAATTCCCAGCACAGCTACATACAATATGCAGTGCCTTTTTTGTACTGTACAATGATTTACATTTTTGTGGTTTGTATAGGGGTTATGGCAGGCTTCAACATGAGCTCAGACCTTCAGCGGCCTGAACACAACATCCCTGTGGGAACACTGGCAGCTGTCTTCACTTCGTATGATGACAACACACTCCTAACACACACGCACGCACACACACACAACAGAAAAAAATACCCAAATTTCTACACAATTGAGTACACAAGACTACAAGTACAGACTGAACAACAATAGTTGTACAGTAGAGTTACACGAAGAATAAAAGAAGAATGAAAGAATAAAAACTAGAATGGCCAGATTGCTGTAAAAGCAGAAACTAAAATACTTTGGAATAAACAGACTCGCTATATTGACATGCAAAATATTACCTTGTACCAATATGTGACAAAATTAAGATTATTTTGTCAAATTTCTCCATCTATTTAACGACTCATCATGTAACAGGAACAGTTGTATAACCCACACACAGAATATAACAATGTGGATTCTCTTCCTTGGTTGATGAATCATAAGAGAGCTTTCCAAATGTTTTCATATCAAGTTTTTGATCACATCACTGACTTCTGTCTTTTCAAAAGGCCTTTCATCATAGAGAACAAACAAACCCACATTCCCTGCATGGTTTTTTCTGACATCTACTTATGAAGTGGTCATGACAGAATTTCCCTATTAATAGTGAGGGAAAAAAGCAGTTGATAATTCTGCACAATGCACTGTTGGTGACCCACAGGTGGTTCCTGTATCTGGTCTTTGTCTTCCTCCTGGGAGCCATCTGCACCAGAGAAGCACTGCGTTATGACTTCTTGATAGCAGAAAAGGTAAACCCCTCTTTGAGTTTCCATTCTGCCCTGTGAGAGCGGCCTTCTCATCGAACGGGGCGAGGTGGGGGGATTTCCTATCATGGCCTGCCTTTTGTTGATGTGGTTTGTTCTTGTTCTGACTGCATGCACTTTCTGAATGCTTGAGATGCTGATACTGGACATGTTGGTTTCCACTCAAGTGGGAAAACTGAATTGTCAGTGTCCTCAGGTCCAATTATATGAAAGGAATTTTTGAGCACATGCAGTGAGAAATGATCTGTCATAGCTTTTGATTCAAATTTTTATCCCCTATATACCTTTTGAACATACACAAAGATATTTGTATTAGTTATGACCCTATGTGGTAACTGTAACTAAATGAGTGTAATACTATTTAATCAAGGACACTTACATTAAATTACTTTAATAGGACTAACACTTCAAATCAAGTGCATTAACCAACTATTATTAAATAGTAACAATATGAGGATGACCTCTCATCTCAGAGACTTCATTCACTAACTTTTATCCTGTCTCTTTTGTCTGGGCTTTGGCTGATATAAAGTAACCATCTGATACTAGTGTTTAATTTATGAGCTTCATGTCTTAATGTATGATAAAGACAACATTTTCGCATAGTAGCAATGTTGCTCCTATAATGGAGGTTTGATTTGATCTATGGTTTCCCACATTGAGTTTGGCTTCACATGCACAGTGGATTTTAGAGGGACCAGGAATGACCTGTTAAGTTTGCAAGGAGTGCGGAAGTTAGGTTTACACACATCTCATAATACACAGTGCAAGTTGGGCCAGTTGTCACAGTGATACTGTGAACATGTGTGCAGATAGTGTAGTATTGCTATAAATATGCTATTAATACTAATCAAACATACCCCTGTCAAATTATCACTGAATTTATTCAGTGTCCTTGACACCTTCATCGGTGGTTAGTTAGTTCTCATTGTTTTTATAAGGCACTGACTGCAGCGGAACTGAACAGGGTGTAGCTCTCAACCCCACCCCATCCTCTTCCAGCCTCTGTTTGTTTTCCTTCTTCCTTCAGGTCTCCTTGGTGGGTTTCCTGTTTCTGCTGGGCCTCTACATCTCCTCCCTCGCTTCCTGCATGGGCGGCCTGTATGGAGCACCCAGGATCCTCCAGTGCATTGCCCAAGAGAGGGTCATCCCCGCTCTGTCCTTCCTGGGAAGAGGGGTAGGTGGATGAATGGTGCCATAAAAGTGAAGGATGTGTGGGATGTGACTTCAGCTTATTTAGGGAGAGTGTGTGTGTTTGCACACTGGTCAGTGCACTTACATACAGAATAAATATTTACTCTTAACCAAGCAATACTCTGAGTATTTAAATTGCAGATCTAAGATTATCGTCCTCGAAGTAAAGTGATGATTAGAATGAGCCGTACCTGCTGAACACATGTGGACATCTTATAACCTTAGCGACGAATGATTTGTTGCACACTGCAAGGTTACTCATCTCAAACTTGAGACGAATTATTAACCAGATAGTTTTGCGTTAGCCTATGTATGGTGATACATTGAGTTTAAAAATAATGCAAGCATCAGCATATGAGCATTCTCCCAATGACAATGCTAATATGCTAACTTGCTAATTAGTACTAAAGTGTAGCTCAGGCTAATGGGAATGTCATGTGTTGTGTTAAGCAGGTATTGATAAACTGAAGCACAAAGTGAAATTTTGACCTGATGACAGCGCAAGATGAAAAGTTAAAAGATCCCCAAAGTTCTTACCATATGGCCTGCAGGAACCATGTTTTATTGCAGTTATTTCATTTATCAGATATCAGAAGTTTTAGTTTAAACCAAAATGGTGGTTTGACCTTCATACCAACAGATATCACACTGCTAGTAGCAAGAAAAGGTTTTTATTTAACTGTTTTAACATTTAACTACATTGATTATTTCAAATGTTTAACCCTTTCCTGTTTTCATGTATAAACAATCCACTTAGCTGAGTTTGACTTTTTAAGTCTATACTTCCTCTTAGCCCACATGTACTCAAACACTTCCTTCACCAGGATAGAAAAAAACTTAAATCTCTAATCTCAACCATCTATATCCAAAATCTAAACATGCACAGTGAATTGGAGGAGCTGGTGCCAGAGAGTTTCTCGGGTATACTTTTAACATGTTATCATTTATAAGTAGTATAGAACGCTATAATGTAGTTGTTGGAAGATATTTAAGTGCTTATTAATGTATTTGTCAACAATACAATGACAATAATAATGTAATAAAACATAGTTAATTTTATAAGATGTCTTTATACTGTAAGTTATAATATCTTTTTTACTTTTATTAATGCAGAGAGGTTTCACTGAGAGGAAGTATATCTATCGCAATAACGCCCAGAATCACATTCATATAGTAACACACATTCACACCTCAAAGCTACCCAGCACAACCACAGTCTGATCTGCTTGCCGCCGCGCAGCTCCACTGGAGTGGTTGGGGTTAAGGGTCTTGGCCAAGGGCACCTCTGTGGGGGTAATGAAGGTGGGGTTGCTTTTTTCCACTTTACCCTCCCGGATTTGTCCTGCCGGTCCAGTCACAAGCTTGTTTCTCTAAATTTTAGGCCACTACTGCTACAACTTCTAACAAATGTAATCTATTTAAAGTTTATATACTGCTTTGAAATGCTTAAGAGGTGGGCTTAAGGTGTGATGAACATATTTGTTATCGAAACAGTTAACATTAAGCTAAGAAATACAGATTAGTAAACCCCGACTGACAAATTTCTCCTGCTTTTGAGATGTTCTGCTCATTGTAGAAATCTATGACATAAGCTAAAAAAATCTCATTATTCAGGAGACCTCAGTATAATTACAAAGAGCATTTATGAGTTTATCTGTCTCAGAAAAAAATGAAGGAACTGAACTACATACTTAAATAATTGCATCACTCCTTAACTAGTGGGTAAATCATATTACCATGAGTCATCTGAAGCTTGAGTAGAAATATTGCTTAGGATTATCCACAGTAATTGGCATATTGTAACCTAATAAGTGTGTGTAGCCTGGATGTATAGGGGGGTGTGGTGGTTGGACTCAGCAGGAAACAGTGACAGGACTGCCTAATTATAGAGTGCCTACTCCACTCCATAGAAGTGAATGACTGACTGCATTACAGTTAAGAGTTACGACTCACTGCTGCTACACAAAACTACACAAACGCACACACACACAGTCATGTTGATGTGCTGACCCCATCCACCCCCAGTTTTCCTTAGACTTCCCTGGATGGCAGCAGTGTCTGACCTCTCTCAGCGGACTGGAATGAGGCCCTAGACATCTTGGCCCAAATCAAAGCTTCAGAACAAACGCAGGAAGGGCGACGGGCAGGGCCCCACTCCGCTGCTGTGTGCTCTGGAGGCCCGCCAGGCACACAGCAGTACTCGTCTAACTGGATGACAGGACCTGGGAAGTGAAAGCAAGCTGGGTTAACAAACCACATGTTAAAACGATTTGTCCATTTTGAGATATTGTCAGGGCATTGTTTTTGTATTCCTGTTACAGCTGCTTTCATGTATATTTAATCTTCATCTCACTACACCAGAAATGTCAGATGCACTCGTGTTTCGTTAAGTAGAGTGTATGTTTTGGATTGGAAATGTCTGTAATCCTTGTTTTTCCTGAATGTAGTAAATCTGACTTACTTTCTCATGAGTTTGCAGACAAATTTCCAGTGTCAGGTTTACATTTGTGAGGGATGACTAATGCTTCTGACCAAAGAAAGGCATGGATGGCTTATTTAGCAATTTGCAGTAAACCTTTTTTAGCACATTTTTGGCGAGTAAAGGTTGCAAATTGATATGTTAGTGTGATATATTTGAGATTTGTCACGAAATTGACATAATACCCAAATTATGTCAATTATTTTATTTTTCGTCAAGATAGAGAGCATATGTAAGTCATACATCACTACGTTTTGGTGAACCACACAAGAGAAGCAAAATTCCTCTCTAGACCTTATGTGCAGTTTCAATTTCTAGGTATTTTTACCAGTGTCCATGCAGTTTTTTGGGGACAAATGGTTGATGTTGTGAATCTATTGAATCTCAGTCAGGTGAATTGGGACATTCTGCTTTCTCAAAGTCTTTTTGTTGTCTTAAGTGCACAAGGAAGGCGTTTCTTTACATGATGTTTCTTCTCTCTAACAGAAAGGCCCAAACAAGACTCCAGTGGCAGCAATCTGCCTGACCAGCCTGCTGACCATGGCCTTCATTTTCATCGGACAGGTCAACGTACTTGCCCCCATCGTCAGCATCAACTTCATGCTCACCTACAGCTTTATCGACTACTCCTACTTCAGCGTAGCCATGACCTTCCAGCTACAGACTAAAGAGAAGAAGGGCGCCCTCCTGGCCAGAGGCAACCAGCGAAGGTCCACCAGGCAGAGCTCCAAGCCTCTGATAGAGACTACTCTCCCAAACTATGGGAGTGGAGGCGCGAGTCCACAGAGTAAAGGCACTCTGCTGGAGTTCACCAAGGACATGGATCAGATCTTTCCCTCCATCTCAAATGGAGATGCTGGAGCCGAGAAGACCTCCATCATGCAAGAGCTCAACAGCAAATGCAAGAACAGAAAGGTTACAGCAAAGCAGAAGCTGATGGATAGCTTCGGCTTGGATCTGAACAGAAATGTGTTTTCAGAAGAAAAAGAAGAAGAGATCAGTTCAGCTCAACCACAAGAGGAAGCTGTGGTGCAAAGTGGAAGTGGGGAACCCAGGACCGGAGAAGAGCCACAGATAAAAACCTGCCATGCAGAGCAGGATCCACCTCTTGGACCTCACAGTCCCAGCACAGGTGACCAGCCTTAAACATCAAACTAGAAGTGAGAGTAGAGAAGATGCATAAAACTAAGTTGAGGTTGTCTGTCTTAAATCTCTCAGGCACTGGAGAGAAAGCAGAGCACCAGAGCGTTGAAATCAAACCCATGCCAGATTCATGCTATGCAAAGTTCTGCAACCACTGGGTTGCTCTTATCGGTGTAAGTTAGACTTTTCATGTTGTGCATTGTTTCTTTTTCCTCCTATGATTCATTCCAGTTGGTGTTACCTGATTTGAATGAATAATATGAATATATCAATGTGTTTTCTTTCAGGTGTTAAGCTCCATATGCATCATGTTTGTTATTCAGTGGGTGTATGCCTTAGCAAACATAGTCATCGCCCTGCTGCTCTTCTTCTACATCGGGAAAACAAGTCCTGGACTACCTATAGGTGACTCCCTCATTACATTTCCTGTTTACAACAGTTTTCCTGATATTTTATTAGGGTTAATTAATAATTTGGTTTGAAATGTGCAGCTCTTGAACACTTTACTTGAATTGCACTAAGCTTAGCCTCTGTAGCTAATGTTAGCCTCCTGTTCTGGGATCATTTATATGAGTGTGATTTCAGCCCAGTACAGCTCTGGGTTGATTTAATCTGAACGTCAGTGATTCAATTAACCTAAATAAACAGTCTGTTGAGCAAATCTAGGGCTACTGCTCTATATACTCAACTGTGAATTGTTTTAACATGTTTTATTGTACATTGACTGCTTTTGATATCAACTTAAGTTAGTCTGCTGATAGTAGGAGATGTCTTTGTATCCCTGTTGTGTTTACAAGGTCATCCCATAAGGTTTTTTAACCTCCCATAACTGTAGGAGCAGTCTATTAGTAATGCTTTGTGTTACCTGGAATGTTTTTTAGATTATCCCATTATGTCCGACAAAACAAATCCTGATTTGCAATTTAGATTTGCAGACCTTACGCCCTGTTGTTATGTGACCTGGTAATGTACTCAGAGTTTCACTTGCAGTCTCTTTGCGTGGCAGCTGTTGTGGCTTAGGATTTCTTGAATAGCTGGATGAGACATTGTGCATCTGTGCATTAAACTCTCCATGTTAGAGCGAGCCTCAGCTGTCTGACTCACCACATTTCTGAGCACAAGTTCTGCAAGTGTTAAACAGTTGTGCCACAGGTGATCAGTGAGATGCTGTGTATGTCCTCCACCCTGTTACAACTTCACATATTTATGAAGTGTTTCCATAGAGGATTTAAATTATTATTATGAGTATTACATATTTTTAGACAAATATTTGCATCTACAGTAGTAGTAAAAATCATTTCATAGCTTATTACCCCTGTTTCATCAGTCCAAAAATATAACAGTTTGGTTTTTGATTATTTCACAGGTATTGCAGCTCGATTCAGCTTTTTCACATGGCTCAAATCAACATTAAGTAGCATTTGCAGGTATTGTGTGGTTTTACTATCTAACAAAATGCTTAGTAACTACTAAATTTATAATTTAGCGTTTATTTAAGATGTATTATCTGCATTTTTGCATCTGCATTCTTGAGGCTTTTAGTCAAAGGTTTTTGACATTTTAGTCAACTGTGTAATTGACTGTATAATTAACTGAATAATTAAGTTTAAATTATGTGTCAGACTTTTGCTTTACTAAGTCCTAGCACGTAAGATAAGCAACTGTATGTAACTAATTTCCCAGGTCACAGAGTCACCTGACACCTAATTCTTCTTACTATTTCCATGTCTTGCAGGAGAAAAGGGTCTCCCCACGATGAGATTGTAGTGACACCCTCCCTGTCCGGGGTCGGCCTGAAAACCAAGCAGCTGACAGAAGAAAATGCTGACTTTGCCTCTCGTCACCGCTATCACCAATCCTCATTCATCATGACTGACAAAATGGTGCAACCACCACTCCACTGACTGATTCAAACACTGCCACCACTGCAGCATGTGCAATTGTTCACATTCTGAAACCAAACAACATTTTTCTGCCTCGAACAATTTGTGGTGTCACCCCGATCGACCACATTCTGCACACATTTTCTTTTTAAGAGAGACATTCAGGGACTCGGATCGTTTTCCTGTGGTAGTCAGATGAAATCTGAGCTAAGCTTTTTCTTGAGTTGCACAAAGTGTGTGTGTGTGTGTGCATGTGTGTGTTTGTGTGTGCGTGTGAGTGTGTGTGAGAAAGAGAGATGTTTGGGGACTAAATGTAACTGTAATTACAAGTTTAAAAAAATAACTTATTTATAAACCAATTTAACTTTGAATGAAGTATCACAATCTGTCCTGTTAAAAGTTATTGTCATCAGTTAACTGTACTGCTGTGTCACTTCCAAGAGGTCCAGACACCACAGTGCTCATGTGGCATAAACATTGCATGTGTGACACAATTTCATTAAAATACATATGTTAACTTTTGCATGCTTTTAGTTAATTGTTCACTGAATATTGTTGCCACGGTACTTTTCTTGTCTGTTAAACTTCAGAGGTGGCCTATCAGGTCTTCTTGCCAACAGCAGGCCACAAAATATGAGAAATTGCAATGACAAGAAGAATATATTCATTACTGGCCTTTGATGTAAAAAAAGAAAACCCTCTGTTGAACTTCTGACTCACTTTAACATCGCTTCACTTTATGTTTAAAATGTTGAATTGAAAACCATTAAACCAAGGTCAGAAGTCAAATAAGCTTTTCAATGCAGTTGGTTCAAAGAAAAAACAACACAAGTGAACACTGTCTTTCATAATGATGCGGAAATGGTGAATCTCCCCTAGAACAGACTGATGTTTTTTTGGGGGGGTACGTGGTACTGTACATTCAAACCTTATCAGTGGAATCATAAAGAAAAGAGACACAGTAATAAAAATTGAAGCTTTAAAGGACCAGTGTGCAAGATTTATACGATGTACCAAATACTTACTTAACATTCCTGGTTGGAGAGATATCCAAGCATGAGGACAGGTGCCTGATCTCTCTTAGCTGTTAATCATCATTCAAGACAAAATAAGGAGTGATTTGAGGACAGCATTTCATTTGATTAGAAATACTGAATAAATGTCAGTGGTATAGGTCATGTTCAGGTGAACTGCGTGCTGCAGTGCATCTACAACTCTATGGCAACAGCTATGAAAACCACTTCCTCTCAGCATTTTATCTCTAACACCAAAGCTGCAAACTGTGTAGAGGTATACAGTATATCTGAAAATCATCAACTAGTTTCTACAATTCAGTCAGTACTAAGAAAAGAGTTTGAGCATCAGATTATTCAAGATAATCTCAGCCACTCATACAGGACAGTGCTTTGTATATGATGGTATGCTGTACCACACAAAATACATTTGTGGGCACACAGGTTTGTTACCTCATGTAGGATGGAGGTAACAGTGTGAGTCTTGCCTTTACAGGAAATCTATAGGCCATTAAAGTATGACAAAGGTGGTATTCTAATTTAATGCACATATTGCACTTTTGCTAGCCATTTCTTGTGTTTCTGCACAAACTACCTTACTATCTATTGTAAAATTGTTCTATTGTCTATTTTAAAGAACAATAAAATGCCCCATTCTTATAGATCACCATATTCATGATTCAATATTGCAGGTATTGCAGTATCTCCTGTAGCTGTTGGAATGAACCCTGTGATACTTGCTTGCTTATCTTACAGCGCAAGCTATTTTGTCATCCAATAAAACATTTTTTTGTCACGCCACCCTTAAATTTCACTGTGGCAGCACTGATGTAGGTCCCAGCCAGGAAACACAACAGTCTGTCCTGTAAATCAGCTCGACAGCAGCTAAGGCATGAATTTTAAACTTTGCTGGTGGACTGTATCTTGAAATTATTTATAATTTCTCTGTGTTTGAAAGTCACCAGTTCACAACCTCAGAGCTGTGATTTCTCCAGGGGATCACAAGATAAAATCTGAGAGGTCACAAGTTTGGAAAGAAGCAGAATATTGTTCTACACGATAAACTCTTGTTGACCTTCCTTTTTACGTGTGAAATAGTGGGTAGTTTTAGCTCCTCAGGCCTCTAATGTTTATTCAGATGAAACACTATGATAACCTTTTTAATTTGGTGAATCACTTGTTCGAACTGTTCAAACTCCTGTCACAAGTCCAAAAGCGATGCTAACTGTTGTGAGGACTCAGTGCTCCACAACCAGTTCTTTTTCAAGCAAAAATTCATTTACTACTCAATACACTGCAGCCTATTTTTAGGTCTTCCATGAGGACTTTATGTGGTTTCATTTTTGACTTGGTATGACTACATTACTTTTACAAAATAACTTCTAAACTATATTATAGTATTTCTAGACCTCTTCCTGACAAGCAGTATCAGCATTCAAAAGCTCCTTGTAGCTGTTATTTAACCTTATTGTCCTTAATCTTTTATAAATGATACATAAGCCCACTCCCACAAGGAAAACTAATAAATAAAGATTTGAACAATAAAAAATGTATTCATATTTATAATTGTGGTGTCGTGAATCAAAATTTCATAATTAGAAGTCATACATTTGACATGATCTCAAACTTAAGTGAGTTAAAGGGTCAGAAGTATGTCTACTACTTTCTAATAAGGCACTCTTCCTGTGGCTTTAAACTAAAGTCATACTAAAATGATTTAAAGATCATTTTAAGGCATTGAATAACTTGGGTTACCAGGTTGTAGAAAGCGTCCTCTTCTCCACTTAGCAGGACGACCCCTCAGGGTATCTGGACAGATTTTATTTATTAACTGTTTTTTAAAGGACAGGTTCACAATTTTCAAGTCTGTCCTAAAACAACAGTCAGGTGCCCAACTGAACACTGACATGTTTTTCATTCCTCCTGTTCAAACTGGCCTTTTGGAGATCCCATATTCATATTAATAATTATTCATAATGTGCTTACGGTGTAAAAGATGGGCGACAAATCCACACAACTCATTTTGAGCAAAAATGTGTTTAAAACTTTATTTGTTAAATGAATTCGGTATCTTTCAAAGGTATTGTCTCTTTGAGTCACGATCCTTCGACTTAAGCTGAACAGGAAAATACTGTCTGCTGATATAGCTACAGAGATAAGATGAAAGATATTCACTTTATTTGACTCTCACAGACAACTGAAGCCTAAAATTATCTTCAGATAAACTTCTGACTACATGTTTGCTAATTTGTCCCCCATCACTTACACTGTAAGCACATTTGGAGGGTGTCCTATAATGGGCAGAACAGGTTGTTTTATGGAGTAGCCCACAGGAAAAACAGTGAACTTATCCTTTAACATTTATAACTGCCGATGAATCGTTTGATCTGTATGAAAAGTCACAGCTTCTCATGATCGAAAAAAGCAATATTTCTACTTTTTTTTAACAGCAAGAGCGGAGGTGCACATTGTTGGTTTGAATAACGGGACCGTGTGTGTGTGTGTGTGCAGGAGGAGGAGGAGGAGGAGCCCGGGCTGTGATAACAACAGGCTGCTGCTGCCTCGGCTCTGTTATCTTCCGTTCCCCGCCGTCAGAGCCGCGGATCTCCTCTCCGGACCTCCACACCGATTTATCTCATTATCATGAAACTTCTCTAAAAAGCTGCAGCTCTCCTCTCATGGTGTCCCCGGAAGACTCCCCGGCATTTATTCGACTTTTCACGGCAACCATCGGCCACCGTCTGGACAATCATGGAAACGTGGTTTTTGAATCACGTCCTCGGTTTGTCTCTATCGGTCCTCCTGCTGGGTCTACCGGGGCCCCTCAGGGCAGGGACCCCATACAACAGCAGCACAGACCCGGGGGCGACTGGATTGTATTATTCCACCGCCACAAATGAACTCGGTGACATGGAATACAAAGTAACTTCAACTTCACAGTCTAGCAGCGAGAGTTTATCACCATCACAGAGAAACCTCCTGCTCACACACACTGCTGAAACTCAAACTACTGCTGCTGCTGCTGCTGGAAACTTAGGTAAGATCACTGTCAATGAGGCCTGCAAATGGCAAGTGCTTTTCTAGACTAAATGTTTGTTCAGTTTATACCTACGTTATACCCCCGTATGAGAAATGTCTCTCCCCCCTGCGAAGAAATGACTCTATAAAAGTCTGGTTGATGTTATTAATGAGCTTTAGCTGGACGATACAATAGAAATCTAACTTTAAAACTTTATAAATCCAAAGTGAAGTTTGCCAGTTTTTCTAAATTATGAATGAAGTTAAACTGAAAGGAAGCCTCTGTACAGCCTGCATGTCAAAATGAATTCAAATGATATTCATTCCCAGACATGGTGCCATGAGACAAGTGCATCATGGTCTTTGTGTTTGACTTGCTTCAGTATACTGAGGGGCAGCTACTCATTATTAGTGTCATAATCAGTTAATCAACTGGTTGTTATCTCAGTTGGTTGAATAATCACTTCGTCTGTAAATGATAGGAAAATACTGAACTATGTCCTTCATTTTTTTGACCAAATCAACAAAACCCACGCTGTCATATTCTGTTTCCTGTTTGATTACCAGCTCAACATCTAAAGCTCCTACGTTTCCTGGCATAGAGGGCAAGAAAAAACTGAACATTTTACATTTCAAAAGTTAGAATCATTTATTTATTCATTGATTAAAATGAAATTCAATTATCAGTTTGTGGTCAAAGTTGTTACAGATTAATTTACTGTCAACTAATACGTCACTATAGCTATAGATTCTTAGTTGAATGATTAATTGGTAACTATCTTAATAATTCACTCACTGTTCAAGTCATTTTTCAAGTCAAAAAAGTTCTGAAATAGAAATGGAATGGAAGGAAAAGGATTTGCTGATCCTTTCTGATTTACTGTGTCATTGTAAATTAAATCCCTTTTAAGAAGTTACATTGGACTCAGGGAAAGTTGGATGTGCTTATATTATCTACTCCTATCTGACATTGCTTAAATTAATGATCAATTAACTAACTAAATAATCTGCAGATAATTGAAAAAGTCATTCATTGCTGTCCTATTGACTAGTTGATTGAACTAGTTTTTGATTGAAGCGCTACCTCAGTATAAGTAGTGTATTTAAGGCTCATGTGGTCACACTGTGGCTGTCATGTCTCGGGGAGGGTAAACTGTTGTTAAGTCTGTTTACTTTCATTGATGGAATAAGGTTCGACCAACATTTTAGACTTACAATCCATTCTGTGAAATGTTACAGTTTTGAAATAACTTACACCACTAAAGGGTTTATCACAAGTTCCACCCATTCACTTTTATAAAACCTTTTGCTAGTTTCCTGTTTGAAATGAAGTGACGTTGTGTGGTTAACCACCTCATACAAGCAGTGTTGTGGCCCTGACTATGACATAGATACAAAAGAAGAGAAATGGGCACATCAGAGAGGGATTATAATACTTTTAAATAACATATAGATTTGGGCTGATGGAAACCCAAGATACCTTCTCCGCTTTGTGAGGATGTCACAGCCAGCCCCAAAACTTGGATTGTGTGGTAAAGACTTCAGTTTGATTCCCTGTACTAAAGGTCCAATATCAACTGTCACGATGTAAGGACACCTTTATATGAGATGGACACCAAAGTCACTCATGTTGTAGATTCAGGAGAATATGTCTCAAATCAATTAAAGACAGTAGAAGAATAAAGGGCTTTAAATGTTACTTAATATTTTAGGAGAGCCAGATACTTCTCCACCTGTGCTGATGTGAATAAAGGGAGATTTTCATATTAGGTTATGCGTGAAGAACTATCAGAAACCTGTTTTTTTAATATTAGGATTGGAGCTGGAACTAATGATTATTTTCATTGTGGATTGATTTGTTGATTATTGATTATATATTGGTTGTTTGGTCCATACATTTTCAGAAAATGGTGAAAAGACTAAAAGGACCCTTTAGATATCTTCTACTCTCACGACCCGCAGTCCACAACCCAAAACTATTCAGTTTACTATATAGAAAAAAATACAAATATTTGGTGATTAATTTAATAGTTGGCAACTAATTGATTAATCAACTAATTGTTGCAGCTCAAATTAGGATGCATAATGTAGCCATTGACAAGATCAAAAAAACATCGTCAAAAATAATGCATTAAAGGTGCAGTGTGTAGAATTTAGAGGCATAATGGACTTAATGGAAATGGAATAAAAAAAGTCATAAATATGTTTTAATTAGTGTATTGTTGTCTTTTTGTTACCTTAGAATGAGCCTTTATATCTACATAGGGAGTGGCTCCTCTTCCGCAGAGGATTCCATGTTACACTGCCATATTTCTACGGTAGCCTAGAACGGACAAACCAAACATTTTCCTGTAGAGAGGGTCTTTTGCAGTTTTCACTACCCCGTAGGTTCTTCAACATGATGGAAGGGGAGGGAGATGGGTATTCACTTGGTTGCAATCTGCAACTTCACAGCTAGATGCTACTAAATCCTATAAACTGATCCTTTAAAATAGCCAAAAATGGCTGGTACCTTTATTTCATCAACAGAGAGCACCGCACCTTTATTACAGACAGTAAATTATTTCAGTAAATCGACCTGCTCTGTGTAAAAGTAAGAGTTACAGTAATATAGTAATATAGTAATAGTTACACTAGTAATAATAAAAGTTACAGTTTTTCTGCGCGAGTATTCATAACCACAACAAAGTAAAATATTCAAAGACTATTATTATATATCATATTATTAAAGTGAAAATATGTTGACACTACTTGTAGATCTATACACAAATCTGATATACACACAACTTACTGTTACTGTTAATGAGATCTGTCCGCTTTTAAAGGCGCAGGATTTATTTATTTAACAGAAATGTCTGTTTTATTGTGTTCGGTTCATTTTCACCAACACTGTTGAATTAATGCGTTTGCACACATTCGGCTTGGGAACTGCTCAGTACAATTCCTCTAAAGCCATGTGAGGGCTAAAGAATGACAAAGGGGAAATGATTCACTTTCCTCACACATATTTCACCCAAATTCACCTTTCCTGTCCTGAACCTGATCTTCATCTGGTCATCTGATGACAAACACACAAACTGACGTGAGTGTTAGCTCAAGATTTAATGTCTGACCAAAGCAATGAATATCCTGTTTGGCCTATTGGCAATAAACTATAAACCAATCTATTCACAACACTGCTGCGTCATATGATCATCCATGCTGATTAATATTCTGAACATATTGCATTTGTCTCATGGAGGCCACTGAGTTTCTCAAGCATAACAGATGTGAAAAGACGACACTGACAGAGACTGTGTTAAAGAGCTGAGAGATAAACAGCAGAGAATCTGGGAGTGTCCGTCACTTGTTGCCAACACAACGTTCCAGTCTGAGTTTTGTTGCCCAGGCTGGATCCAGAGAGAGAAAATGAAATAATGAAAGAGACACATGCAGAGGAAGTGAGAGAGAAAAATAGAGTCCAGTGTCCCAGTTCTTCCAATAGACTCCCAGTGGACGGGTCGTTCTGCAGTTGAACTCCCCCCCTCCACTGGTTTTGGATGGTGGCTGCTGATCACTGTGTGTTGGCTGTCAGGATGCTGGCCAGCACCAACACTCATCCTCAGAGGGTTGTTGTTCCGGTCCTGAGCTGCTGGACACCGGCCAGATAACTGACAGCCTGTCAGATAGCACAGCACCGGGAGAGGCACAGAAAACCCTCTAGGTCAGAGGTCAGATGCTCTATCATTTAAAGTGGCTATAATCAACATTTTTATAATAATGTATGAAATGATGATACGTAATGTCAGAGGCATCAATCATAATGAAGCCACATAGAATTATCACCTGATTCTGCAGCAAGAACTTTATATCAAGTTTAAGTTTATTTTAGTCATTTTTTCTGTCCAGCTGCAACTTTACTGTTTTGGTTCACTCTCAGAACTTTCATGTGTCATTTTCTGCCACAGCAGGCAGCTGTTTTCAATTAAAAAGCTCTAAATATCCACTGTCCACAACCTGCTCAGGACCAAACTGCAAAGGGAAAGAGTTTTGGTGAACAGAGTGGAGCATTTAGCAGCTAAGGAGCCAGATAGTTCCCTCTAGAGTTAGTACAGAGCAAAAAACAGAGCTAAAAGAGAGTCAATTGGGACTTACATTCATCAGTTGAACAAAAATACAACTTCAAACGAATGATGATGTTGCTCTGTAACAGCTGGATGTGTAAATTAAAGTTCAACATATCAACTTGAATGGTGATAATGTGTCAACTTTGTGTTCACATCTTATTCTCATTGCCCCCAAGTGGTCAAAACATCCACTAATTCAGGTTTAAAGCTTCATTAATGAATATTTTTATATCAGTAATGGATGAAATGACTAATGTTTACATGAAAGGGATACATTTAGATTAACTGCCCATATGATTTTAACATCTTTCAGTTCAGTGTTTTGGTTTAACAATCTGCAGCCTTACTTATTTTGGTTCACTTTTTTATATAAAAGCTCTGACAAACTGACTGTACACTACCTGCCCAGCACCAAGTGGCATAAAGACACAGATTGTGACAAGCTGGTGAATGTAGTGCAGCATTTAACAGCTAAGAGACAAATATTTCCAGTCAGTGAAGACCGGTGACACTCATCAAATGGCCAGACTCTGAATGAATGCTAATGTTGTTCCATATCTACTGGATGTTGAGGAATGCCCTGTTTGCTAAAATGCTATCCATAACAAACTAAAGTTAACATATCAATATTTATCAGCTTGATCCTCTGATCCCTCAAGTGGACAAAAAATTCTAAAATCAGTGTACACATTACAGGTTTAAATGAATGAGCTGCTTTTAAAACTGTTCTATGTTTGATATTGAAGAGTCAGCATTTTGGGCCTGGTTATCTCTAACATACCAGAACCATGTACCTGTAATATCTTTGAGTTGTTTTAAGCTGGGGATTTTCATCCATGTTGCTCTTTTCCCATGTCTACACTCAACTGTCAAGTTAAGAGAAAATGCCCAAAAACTAATTCAGAAAAAAACTATCACTATCCTACAGCAACATTCTTTTCTTAACACTTCACCTCTGGGGATGTTTTGTTAGTTTATATGACTAAACAATCATTTTGAGCCAGGCTGAAAAAAACAGATACTTATATATGAATACACGCCCAGATCCATGGTGACAGTTTTTCTGCCTGTGCCTTGTGCTCACTCAGCTTTAGGAAGGAAATGGCATATCCCCAACGGAGACAGTCACTGCCATATTTAGGACCTCAATCCTTTGTTAGAGTAGACGAGCACAGCTGCCAATTGTTCTCCACCCAAAATCATTGCCTCCACAGAAAGCAACAGTACTTCTGACAGCATCTTCCCCCTCTTTCTGCAGCCTGTACAGGCGCCCTCTGGTGGTCACAGATGAAAGAGAGTTACAATATACATTTTAATTGTTTTTTTAAACTAAAAAAAAAGTTGACAAAGTGAAAGAAAAACAATCAAAGAGTGGGGTTAGATTACCTGTCATGGCATCCACCACGTTGACCCTGATTCTAAAATTAATTTCAAGTTAAAGGACTTTGTTTCAAGCCTGAAACAGACAGCAAGTGACTAAGGAGGGACACAATTGTTGTAGGGCTGCAACTAATGATTATTTTCAGTGTGGATTAATCTGACTTTTGTTTGATGGATTGATTCATTGAGTTCTGGTTGTTTAAAATACTTTTATGTTTGCTGCTTTCCTCTGTGAACATTTACAGTGATATAAAAACAATGTACATTTGAGAGGTTGGAACCAGCAAATGTTTGGTATTTTTGCTTGATAACAGTAATTAACTTTCAAATCATTTTTTGTCAACTGACTAAATTAACTAATTACAGAAGCAGAGATAACAGGCTTGGGAATGTTTCATTGCTTATCTGAAATGAGTAGTTAAACCTACTGTGCATTGTTTTGTTTTTCCACAGACACTGAACAGACACAAACCTTCACAGAAACAAGCATCAGGTCATTAGAAACTGTACGTCTGTCGACTGAGCCATTCACCTCCACCCTTGTTGCAGCCACCACTGAGGCCAGCAGCAGCAGCAGCAGCAGCAGTGACAGGACGAATCCCCTTAACACAGACCGGCTGCCACATGTCTCCCCTGTTGTGTCCCAGCAGGCCACGTCCTGGATGGTGACAGAGGACTCCAGCATGCCCCAGGACAGCCCTGACAGCACTCTCCGACTGGGAGACGCCACATCGTCTGCATCACAGACAGCCATCCTCACCGACAGCACCTACGCTTCCACCACCATCAGCCGGGCCGGGGAGAGGACCCTGCTTTCTGTCACCTCCTCATCTAACAACAGCACCTCCTCTGGATTTACAGAGGACTCCAGCTCCCATCAGCCCTTCTCTACCACAGGGGGCACAGAGACTGAGGACTACACCCACAGTGCTCCGTCCACCAGGACTGACAGCAGGAACACAACAGACCAGCACATCACTCAGTCCTCTGGGGGGATATATTCAGAAAATGGGAGCACAGGAGTATCCAGAGGAACCCAAACTTTAACTGGAGCACCTAACGCCACCGAGGACACCTCAACATCAAAAGGAACTTCAGACTCAACACCACATCTCAGGGTGACAGAGCCCAGCACTGACCAATCTGAAGTGTCTGTTTCATCCACACCTCCTGTCATCTCACCTGCGGGTGTTCCTACCACAATATCAGGGACAGATCAGGGGTCGAGCTCTAGTGTTAGATCCCCCACAAAGTCTTCCACTGGAGCTATCAGCTCCACCACTCAAAACCAAGATGGAACAGAGGGAGTTTCATCCCAGACCAGTGAGAAAAGTGTGAACTTCACTCTGACCACAGCGCCCCCCACAGTCAGCAGTAGTACAACTGAGCTGGACAACTCTCTGACTCAAACACCTGTGCTGGCTACCGAGGTTCCCCATACCACCACAACTGTCATTGTTACAGAAAGGTACATTTATATTAACATTTGTCCTCAAAACAAATAATAGATGTTTTTTCCAAGGACATATATTTGTTTGTTGAATTAGCACAGCAGCAGATAATGGGATGTAATATTATCATTATTATCATTATTTAGAAACATATAGCTTTATATCGTTTTAAGGAATTGCAACATGCGAGATTGGCAAGCTCAGATCAGCAGCCTTGATAATATTTTATCCTTCATTATATTGAGTTATCAACAAAATTGTAACCAGTCCTGAGGTGCACTACCCAAACATTCACTTTCAGTTCTTGTCAAGAGTCTGTGAGATTGATTCAAAGTTGCATTCATTTATTTACTCTTAACAGATCACAGATAACAGAGGAAGAAACTTTTAAAACCACTGCCTCCACCACCACCCCTCTTCTACCTGCCACCTCATCTTCCAGGTTCAGCAGCACCGCTAGTATCTCCACTCCAGGGCCACCAACCCAAGTCACCGTCCTTTACACCACACCCTCCACCACTGCCTCCAACCTGGGCCAGAAGACCTCTGCAGTGCACTCCACTCACCGCTTGTCCCCCAGCCAAACTCAGGAACCATCAACTGGGGTGGCAAACCCTACAGACGTCACCACCCTACACTTAGACACAAGCACAGGCACTCTGGGAGTCACTACGGCCCACAGCCAGCACATCACCACTACCTACACCCACAGCACCCCGATTAGGAGCACAGAGGCTCTGCACACCACCAGGATACAGACAGACAGTGGAACCACAGAGCCGGTTGTGACCACATCACTCCATCCCACCAAGGCAGCACCTCCACCAAGTTAGTAGTTGACACTCTTCTTTCAGTTTTTACAGAACTTTCCACTTCATTTTTTTTAGAAAATGTGGTAAAATGTCCGTTTTCCTCTCTGAACTCCAGGAAACCCCTGTGTGTCCAATCCTTGTATGAATGGGGGGACGTGTGTGAGCTATAAAGGGTATCAGTTCAGCTGCCACTGTCAACAGGCATGGACAGGACCAACCTGCAACCATGGTAAGGATCTGTTCTCTACCTCCTAACAGTTAGTTTGTTGTTTGTGTTTCAGTGCACCCGCATATGAAATCTTCAGACATTCACACATTCAAACAGGTTTTAGATGGATATGACTTCAATAATAAACACACTGCAGCTGATTTTTGTTGGATTTGTAGTTTAAACATGGAATAAAGTTAAAGAATGAAATAAAGTTTAATTCTTTTTTTTATATATATATAATGTTTGGTCTTTTTTCACTGTAAGAGCAACATCTTGTTTAGTTTTGCTTTTGTGTCTGATTTGTTCATAGAATGTGGGTGTCATTTCTTGAGGATGTGGTGCTAGACTCCAGAAACATTCAATTTTACACTGCAGTAGGAGGCTAAGAATACTGTACGCTGCTATCTTTGTTGCCAGTAAATGGTTTTAGGAAACCACAGCAGGCACGGCCAAGGATCTGTCCCTTTAAACACAGTGTGTATTGGAACAATTTCACTAGTTATAGGTATAAAAGCTCTACAGTGAGTCAGTCAGTCATGATGATTGTAACTGGTGTAGTGTAATTCAAGTTTTGTGCAAGTTTAGAAAGTTAAGGTGCAGATTGGAAATAAAGATTTTATATGTAGGTTTATGGATTCAGTGAAGGCCTTTTTAAGTATTATATTATAACAAGCATGTAATTGTGTATCCAGACGTGAATGAGTGTGAGAAGGACCCCTGCCCTGTTGGCTCCAGATGTGTGAACACAAAAGGTTCCTTCACCTGTGAATGCCCGCTGGGTTTTGACCTGGAGGACGGACGCAGCTGCACCAGAGGTAAGACCCTTAACTATGCTGGAATGCGTCACTGCAGTAAAATCTTTGTATGTTTAATTCATATCTTATTCTGCTTCACTGACAGTACATTTTTACCCTCTATAGCGAAGACATTTCTGGGAATTTTCAGCGTAAACAGACTGCCGCATGACCCTGTTACCTTCAAGAGCGCCACCATGCATGAGATCCAGAGAGAGATCATTCAGCTGGTGAGAGGTGGTTCACATCGCTGCATATTCTTCTCTGTGTTTATGTGAATTATATCTGATACATGATATCTCCTCCTTCCTTCTCTCCAGCTCAATGCCTCGTTGTCAGTCCTCCGAGGATACAGTCGCTCAATTCTTAGTCAAAAGTAAGTTCCTGCCATGACAAAGCTGTTCAATTTCAGTGCATCCTCTGTAGTGATTACCTTTTAACAACCTATTGACCATTATTAAAATCTAGCACTTTTAAAACAAGCACATTTTTCAACGATTAAGTGACAATAACTGGCCTGCCATCTAAGATTATCTCACTTGTTCCAAAAGCAATTCCTCTTGTAATTTCCTTCATAATAGTGGAATGATGTGCTTGTTTTGCTATTTTCCATGACTCATTTTATGCTGGCTGTGTCCGAAATCACTCCCTTATTCACTCATTCACTGCTGTATATATATAACACATATAATACTCACTGAATAGTTTATTATTCGTAAGCAGCAAATCAATATTTAGGACACTAACTAATTGTCGTCAGTGTCATCACCATCAGCTATGGGGGTGTGTGACAGTGGTTTTCACACTTTTAAAATGTGGAAGATTGCATTACTGTATGTGATTATTAGCAGGATGTAGTGTACATGCCATGGACACTACTTTTTTTGTTTCATTGTGGAATTTTTGAGGGCATTGTATAGATTATATATTCACACATTCAGACACTTAAATAAATAATAAGGAGGGTAAATGGGAGGTGATTTCGGACGCAGTCAAAGATTAAAAAAGTAGATGTCATAAAGATTGTAGATACTAGATGGTGCAACATGGACATTTTGTCAATGCAGACCTCTTTAAAGACCCCTTATCTCCTTCCCACAGAGAAGACAACGGAGATCATATATTGGCTGTCAACATGTTTTCCCTCTCCACTGATGTGACGAGCGCTGAGGTCTACAACAGCATCAAGATGACTCTCAGTAACTGCAGCTCCTCGATGGCCCACTGCCGGATGGTCCTGCACCACCAGCTCACTTATCAATGTAAATGTTATATCCAGTCATCTCTATTTATTTTCAGGCTTTAATCCAACTGAGAGCAAACTAACGCAATTGTGGATATGTTTTCAGCCACTAGAGGGCAGAGTTTAGCCATAAATAGCTCCCTTGTTGAAGAAGCATGTCACTCACATACTTGACATGATATCATTCGTCTGCTATGTTTCACAACGTTACACTACAGGGAATCCTACAACAAAATGAAATGACAATGATGCAATACTGTTACATACTCATATTATATATATAATTTATATAATAGACAATGGAATTAATATAAGTGGATTTTTGACTTCCTCTTGACATGAAACCTGATAATGAAGGGAAACAACGAACCATCTTATCGTCTTAGTCTTAACTAATTCTGTCCACGCTGTGTTCCAGTGGAGAGTCTGTGTTTAGCCCAGAACATTCACTGCGATACGAATCGCTCCAACTGTACAGACAGCAGCGGCACAGCCCAGTGCGAGTGTCGACAAGGATATTACAAACACAACCCTGATGACCTGTCCTGCTTAGGTAAGCTCCGTGTGTGTGTGTGTGTGTGTGTGTGTGTGTGTGTGTGTGTGTGTGTGTGTGTGTGTTTGTATGTGTTGTGATTTGCCAGTGAATAATGACACTATAAAATACCAACAAACCCAATCATAAACTACATATTCCACCTCATTAGATTTTCCTATCACAGTTGATTGGGAGCATGTGTAGGTGTGATTACAACCAAGTACCCCTTTCTTCAAAAATGCCTTTCATGGGGGAAATGTAGAATTTTAAAATGTGTTAAATTCAAGATTAGCACAAAATTGGACAATTTCTAATCAAATTGTCTTTTTTCAGATTGCGGGGATGGCTACAAGCGTGAAAATGGCACCTGTGTCAAGTAAGTTCAGCTATATTTCCTTTTTAATGTGTGCATCTGTCCAGTTACTCTGACAGCTTTAAGACCACTTTTTCACTGCAAATTCTGCTTCTACTTTTCAGGTGCACGTTTGGATTCGGGGGATTAAACTGTGGAAATTGTAAGTGACACTGGCAATCTATAACATGTTCAATTTCAATAGAAAATCATTTTAGATCTTTATTTGTGTAGTTACATATTTAATATGTTTCTTTTTGACATTCCAGTTTACAAGCTTATTGCGGTTGTGGTGTCACCTGCAGGGGGCGGCTTGCTCCTCATCCTCATCATTGCTCTCATTGTCACTTGCTGCAAGTAAGACTGCTGTTATTATCAGCGTAGACAGTTTCCTCGTTTTGCAAACTTTTACAACCTTAAATTACCATTTTCTTACATCCTGTGTAGTAATATGTTTTATTCTACTTTATAATATAATATCAAATATATAGATATACTAATATTTAAATAGTAACTTAAAGGCTCTATTCACCCAAATTCCAGACACAATACATAGTTTACAATAACCCTAGTGGTTTCTACTGTAGCAAGCTAGATAGATTTTTATACAGAGATATGTCCCATTGGGAATTCTTAAGAAAGTATGTAATGAATAACAATGGTAAACTTTAATGTCAGTGTGTCTCTTAGAAACAATACCATCAAAGACTTCACTGCCAAACAGTTGTTCATCACTTTTTCATCCCCAAGGAGAGACAAGAACGACATCAACAAGATCATCTTCAAGAGTGGCGACCTCCAGATGTCTCCGTATGCAGACTTCCCCAAAAATAACCGCATATCCACAGAGTGGGGCCGAGAGACCATTGAGATGCAAGAGAATGGCAGCACCAAGAACCTGCTGCAGATGACGGACATTTACTACTCTGTAAGGAGACATACAGCACAGCGTAATACAACTCTCATTTTGACTCCCACTGCTTTGTTTGTTTTGTGTGTGTGTGTGTGTGTTTGTGTATGTGTGTGTAAGAGAGAATTGATAAATCACTATATTAGACAATATAAAAGAAAGACAACTTATTTTCTCTTATTCTGTGTTCTTTCTTGCAGCCTGCGTTGCGTAACTCTGACCTGGACAGAAATAGCCTGTACCCGTTCACAGGTCTGCCGGGCTCCCGCCACTCATGCATCTACCCCGCCCAATGGAACCCATCCTTCATCAGTGATGATTCTCGAAGAAGAGACTACTTCTAATAGCCCCACTCTGAACATACACAAACACACACACACACACAACCTGAGAAAACTGCCATCTCTTATACTGACAATTGTGATGTGTCATGAGCCGCACATTTTCAAGAATCCATTTGACTATGTGCATCCAGGGTTACACATTAGTTATGGAAATGTGTGTGTGCGTGTGTGTTTTTGTGTCTGCGTATTATGGAAGTGCACATTTTTGCAAGTGAAATGTTTTCGGGGTGTTCAGTGATCATGTGTTTTTGCATGTTTTAGCTCATTTACTTCAACTCGAATGTTTAAACTGCCACAGTCTTCCAAAGCGTGCTGTGGTGTGATTGTTTTTTCTACCTTGCAGGCAGCCAATGATTCTCATTTACTTCGCTGTATGATGCAAAACAAATTGCAGACACTTGAAACATGCTAAAGGTCGCTCAACCATTACAGTAAACAGCATGTCTGTCTTCCCTGACTTGTGTCACTTGTTGTTGTTGCTGCCTGGTAATGCAGTGCAGACTTTCTTGAAGTCTACACTGTGCTACTGCAGTTGGTTAAAAAAAAGCAGATTTGATGCCCACTGCATTCACAGAAAGAATGGGAATTATTGATTGGCAGAGCAGAGGACATATTTGGTTACCAGGTCAGAGGACATATTTAAAATAAATAAAAGACAGCAGATATGTAAAGTATATGAGATATGTAGTAAATAGACTTGAACATGCAAAAACATTGACAGAGTCCTTTAAATGCTGAAATATGAATATGTGCATGCCACTGCTGTGATTTGAAAATAGATAAGAGTCTGAGCATTACATATTAATGGGACATGACAATAATAAACCACTGAAGGATGCACAAAGTTTAGTTTGATATCAGTAGAAACTGAGGAATGACTTTGTTATCTGATGCCAGCTTTTATTTATTCCCTGTATGTCCAACTCCTTGACATGTAGCATAGTGGACATCTCATTCAGACACACTGACAGACTTAAGACAAACCTGTGGTTTATGTGTGTGCGTGTGTGCATGTGCTTGCATGTGTGTGTGCGTGCGTGTGTGCATGTGTCTGCATGTATGTGTGTGTGTGAGGAATAACTGTTTGTATACCAGAAGTTTCATTACTGTTGATGAGTATTTGAATGTAAATATGTATCATACTTTGTTTGGAATAGTATTTTTATGTGACTATTTTCTCTCTTTGTGTATGTATGATTTGTTGATTCTGGCGTTTTAGTCAGACGTGTTTATTTAAATAAAGTTATTGCACAGCAGTTTGATTCCTTTTTTTTTTTTTGTTACGTCGACCCTTGGGTGACCTTCACAGTCACCTCACTGTACATATCTGGCACCACGGTCAGCCTGGGCGTCGGTCAGGTTGCTTTCAGGCAAGGGGCTGCAGATCTGTGGAAGACACTCAAAGCCCTTGTTGGTGTTTGCAAGGTGACAAATGATGTGACACTTCACTCAGTTGACATCAGTTGAAATAATGTTACCTCTGATGTCCAAATAACATGATTATTTCATGTATGATGTATTTTTGCTTGAACCATTTGGATACAGTTTGAGGCTTAACTGGATTAAATGTTATAGGTTATGCAAATTAAAACATCCAGGATTACAAAGAGGTTCACAAACAGCAGAAAATGTTTCAAAAGAAACCAAAACATTGTACCAACAATGCTGTGCAAACACATTCATTATACAGGGCTGGTGATTATACACAAATGAAACTGTAAGCAAATGTGGAGATATCTGAACATATCTATTTGCATTTCCACTTCTGTGAACAGCTGCTCTTGAATGAACAAGACAGTAATAATAAGCTAAATCTTTAGATGCTGTAAATGAATCAGTTGTTTCTTCTAAGAGCAGTAAAGCTTGAATATGTAATCATTTTTTTTGGGTGGTGTAACTTTCTGTCTAACTTTTCATAAAATGTTTTATTTCAGAACTTTAATCACAATCGTGATCATGATGTTGAAAAAATATCAATGCATGGAATAAAAATCGTGAATTGCTTTATTTGCATATTCCAATTTACATCTGATGCAAAAAAACCAAAACAGTTTTGTTTCAGTGTTCGCTTTTTCTGTTAAAAAAAATGTGTGACAAGGGAAGATGACACCAAAACAGAAAGAGGAGCAAATAACATGGATGAAACCGGATTTATTGTTGATCCTGCCACGTGGGGTTCAACTCAAGTTAGTGGTCTGCTGATGACACTTAAACCTCATATAAATTCCCGCCTCATATAATTGCTGCCAAGTTTTTCAGACCCTGTTTAGATGCAAAAAGGTGTGAGACTGAAAATCATTTTAAACAGTACTTTGTGCAATTTCAATATCCATGCTGCAGATGCTTCTACAGTCTGAGTTAGACCAGTCAGGTGGGTGTCTCTGAAGTTACAGTCCTTTTAGCATGTAATCCATTTCTTTGTGCTTCCATACACAGTGTAACTTTGCTGATCCAAGGCATAGGTTTGGCACACAAGGCAGGAATGCATGCTAAAAACATTGTAATTTCAGAAAAAATGAAAAAATCTGAACCAGTGATTACCAATTCACGGTCACAAAGAAAGATTTGAGGGATTGAGAGATGATCAATGGGATACAAAAGAAAAAAAAAAGTTTTAATACACAAATTTGAATAGATTTTCTTAATAACATTTCTCTAATCTGATTTAACTTCTTTGGGCCTCAAAGTGTTATTCAGATGAAACCATCAAAGCAGTTCAGAGGGGAAGTCTCTCTCTGGCAGAACTGCTTAACACAGCTACACACTGTTATTCTATGAAAGGATCACAATGGATAATGGTTGGGAGTCACTGGTTTAGGCCTTAACAATGCTTTGTATATTATATTCTTTTTTCATGATAAATGTAATATGAAAAGTAGGTAGTAGCAGGATAGCTGTGAGAATTTGTTGTGGGGTAAAAAAGGACAATATTTCGAGCTGAAATGTTGTCGAGTATTTTTTTAAAGAGTATGAAGTACAAATTCCTCAAAAATTGGATGTAAGTACAGTAGTCAGTAATTACTACAGCAATTACTGAGGTGACAGGTACAGCAGGAATCCTTTCACCATATTTCAAAGAGGCTTCAATAACTATTTAGTCAACAGGAAATGTCAGAGTATGTGTCAGATTCATAAATTATACACGTTAACACAATGTAATTACCTTTAGATAAACTTTAGGAGAGTGCACTTTGCTCATAAAAAAGGTAATGAATGATTTTCTTCTGCAAGAGCAATTACTGCATATAACTTTACAGGGATGTATAAAGTTGCCCTGAATTGAAGAAAACGTTCACACAACACTTAATAACCAAAATCAAATCAAACAGTCTCAATGATGGTACAAGCCTGTTTCCATGACCACACCATTGAACAAGTGTCATTAAATAAACAAGAAAAAGGACTACATTTACACCTAAATATTCCACTGCAGAACAATCAACATTTGTTTTGCTATCTTAGTAAAGCCCCAACATGTAATACACATGATCTTAGTCTAAAAAGATTATGGTTGTTGCAACTTTCTCTTTAACTTTGCATACCCATACATGGAATAAAAACATGGAGTAATGACTGTATCGCTATTTCTAGGCAGTTTCACAGAAATTGTCTTTATTTGCATGTTCCAGTTTGCATGTGATGCAAATACCTCCAACTTGTTGCATTTTATGGAGTTGGAGTGCCTCTCAGGTTTTAACTGTGAGAGCATCACAAGGGAAGAAGACACTAAAGCAGAAAGAGCAAACAAAATGAACCTCCTAACTTTTCTCCTAATTAATGGTCCTGCTGTTATTCTCAACATCGTGGCTAATGCATTTTACATCTTTTGCATGGTCAGTCCACGTTGCAGCAGTGACAGGATAAAGCAACCTTTGAAGATTCTCCTGGGGTCCTTGATTTGCTGTACAATCACTTGCCTGGTGTTTTTTACTGTGATGTTCCTCTTTCAACTCCTAGGTGAAAGCTACATGTTCATTCGAACCTTAAATTTGGTGTCGCTGTTCTGTTTGTGCAGTAGTATGACCTCCTCCGTTTGGCTGAACTTCTTCTACTGCACACAGATTGTACCTGCAAAGCGAGCACTCTCCATCTGGATTAAGAATAACATCAAACCCATCATCTACAGCATTTGGGTTATTGAGAGAATTTACAATTTGCTTGGTTTTACTGTTATGTCTTTAGAGCTTGTTTATTTTGATGAATTTGAATTCAGTCACAATTCCACAGTTGACTATGTGTATTCAGTGTATTTAGCTGACATATTTTTTGATGTATATATCATTATGATTTCCCTGGAGAAGGCCCACTTCCTTTTCTGCCTATGTGTAATGGTGATGTCCAGTGGTTCAACTGTGGCCTACCTGTGCAGACACATGCGACGTATGACGGCAAACGGACAAGCCTTCTTCTCTTCACGGTTCCGTGGTCAGGTGAGGGTCACCATCACTGGCATCTTACAAGGAATCCTGTTCATGATCTGTGCTGCATGGGCTTCTTACACCTATCTGGCTCATATGGTACTTGAAACAAACTTCAAACAAGATATTTATATCACTGTCGCCAACTTGTACATGTTGGGTACCACGTTCAACCTGGGAGCCGGTCAGGCTGTATTCAGGCAGAAAGCAGCGGACATCTGGCTCAGAGCAACCAAAGTACAGCAGTCTGAACAAGGAGGATGAGGATGATTCTGAAGCTCAAACAAGGATGTTGGTGACATTAATCTGATTTAACCAACAGATTTAACACTGTCTTGGAAATATGAATGGATGCAAACTGCCCTTGAAGTATGGAATATTAGTGTGTGAGTTCATAGACAATAATTGCTTTTGTGTTGTGTTTCATATCAGAAATATGAGTGTTTATGTTACATACACCCAGATGAGGGTGTACTGTATGTGGCATAAAAAATATATTGTGATGAATATATACTACGTTTTCATCTCTGTAAATGCTTGATTACTGCATTTCATATACAAAGATTCAGAATTCAGTAGCTGGAATCTATTCGAAGCTTATGTGTAGTTTATAACTAGCTGCTAGACTCATTTTTCAGTCCACACCCATGGAAAATACAGTGCAATGTATAAAATGTCTTTTATAAATAACTCCCACAAGCTTTTCTATTGTGGTAGATCCTTCATGTCACACTTGAGGTACTTGAATGGCAAAACATCAAGAATCATAACAATAACTCTTTGTTGGAGAATTTGCCCTTTGATGTCAACTCAGGTCAAACGATTAGATGTTACCTTCATGACCTGCAGGAAATATTCCAATCCACATTGAACATAAATCAACACCTCAAGATATTTGTGAAAATACAATTGAGAATTTTTTTTTTATTTGTGTAATACAAATTTCTGAAGTGAAGCAATTTATGTCAATGTCAGTAGTAAAAGTAGTGTATTTTATTGTTCACCCTGTTGTACATCAATGGTGTTGTAATGATTTTTCCCATTATAAAACTGTGGCCTATGAGCATTTTTGCATGTCTCCTTATTCAATGTAGTTAAAATATTGTGTTGCCACTGCATACATGATAAACACTTTCGTGGTAGTCTACATTTAAGATATATTTATTTTATAATGAAATTATGTCAATAGAAAATATCTTACAATTGCGAAACCTTTATTTCATAATTATGCTGCATTATATCTGCAATTTTGTAATTTACTCATCTGAGGAAAAATCATTAAGAGACATAAATCTTGAAATTATAAGATCATTGTACAAGTATGACATAGGATCATAATTATGACAAAAAACATGTCCAAATTTCATAATCACACAATATGTCTAAATTATTGTGATCCACTGCATAGTTATGACTTAGTATCTAATAAATACAAAACTTCTATCTAGAAAAAGTACTTCTTCTAATATTTACAAGATGTGTAATGTTATGTTGTAATCATGAGATAAGGATCTTGTAATTCCAAAGATCTCATGACAATGAGATCCAGATGCTTTAATTATTTTTTTAGTAATTATAAGGATCTCATAATTATGAGATCTTTTGAAGAAGAAGGTTTAGCATTTTTGCCTTTATTTGGCGATCAGAGACATGCAATAAACACAGCTGAAATGTTTTGTTTTGTTTTGTTGTTAAGGTTGTGGGTGTTTGTTTAAATAATAATAATATTAATAATTAATAAAGAAATTACATACTGTAAGTGATTCACATAAAAAGGAATACAGAAAAGAAAGGAAAGAAATAAAAACATTACTGATTTTAAAGATGTTTTAATGTTTCCATGTGCTTACTATTATTGGGTTTTATTTTTATTTGTCAAATTGCATGTTTTTATGTTTTTTTATTTCCAATTCTTACTGTTAAATATCTGTTTTATGTAAAGCACATTGAGTTGCCATTGTGTATGAAATGTGCTATATAAATAAAACTGTCTTGCCTTGCCTTGCCATAAGATGGAATATGAGAATAAAAATAACAATAAAAGTAACTAAAAATAGAATAATGATAATAAAATCAAGTAAAATACAAAAATAAGTACATTAGTGACTGATAGAAAAGTTTATTGAAAGAGATTAGAAATTGAAGAGATAGGTTGTTAGCTTTCTCTTAAAAATATTTTGTTTTGTTGACATGGGAAGTCTTTATTGTATACACACTCACTGGCCACTTCATAAGGTACACCTGTGCAATCTAATGAAATCTAATACAACAGTTCTGCCATAAATTCTACATTTATTACTGAGGTTGTACTAAGTGGTGGTGGCGTACTGGTGTCCATTATACTGAATGGTGTCCCTGATATTTTGCCCCCCTCGTGTATGTTAATGTAGTGGAAAACCATTCGATATAATGCACTCTAGTCCACCACCATCATCCACTCCAACCTCAATAATAAGCATAAAGTAGAATTATCACCTGCTTGACAATATCAACAAAACCTGAAAATGTATAAACCTCATAAACATAGAATTTATAGTCGAGCTGTTGTATTGGATTGAATTAGATTGCACAAGTGAAATGGTCATTGAGTTTAATGAGAAAAAAAAAGGAATTTAAAAATCCTCAGCAGACCTCAGAGTGTTCCTCGTAAATCCGAGTTTCTGAGGAAGCCCCTGAAGGCATCGCGAGGTCCGGTTCCGCCCCTCCTCCTGCAGCTGATGGGGAGAAAGAGGAGGAGAGAAAGGGGGAGAGAGGAGGAGAAGAGACCTGTATGAGGACGTCTGTGTGGATACTCTGACCAAAAAAACAAACAAACAAGTGTTACCGCTGGATACCTATAAGGCAGACGGGTTCAATGGCCATATCTGTTTTATGTTATTAATATTTCATTGTCATTTCGGGATTGAGTCGTAAATCTGAGCTGCGGTTATTCCCGTTAACGGTTTACCTCCCGGTCAGGTGAGTAGTCTCAACAGTTAGCTCCACTTCTTACACAAGTCATATGTTATACGTCAAATGTTATAAATTAGTATTATTACGGTTAAACTCTCGGTAAATTACACTTCACACAGTTACACAGTATTAAAACAGTGTTTGCTAATCGTTTATCTCTCCGTTAAATTTAACCAGTTTAACGTACAATTAGCGTGCTGTCATGATGAGGACTAGTTAGAAAAAGTTAGCTTAATTAAAAACCATGACACAGTTTTTGTTATCAGATAGGCCTAAATGTAATGTCGACAAACACAAGGGCAAAAACGACTTGTTAGAAGTTAGTTTAATCCTTTGAGTTTTTAATTTAACGAGAAAAATGAGCCAACGTAAGCTAAAGGTGACGTTAATAACGTACATATTAGGGACGAATAAGGGGAGAATAAGGGATAAATAACGTACAGATAAGGGACAAATAAAGGACAAATAAGGGATAAATAAGGGACAAATAAGGGTTGGCAAGAGAGCAATTCATAATTATGCTTTTTTTTAAGTTTAAAAAGCAGCATGGTTTGTTAAAATGTACATTTTGTATTTTTGTTGGTTAGGCTATATATCATTTGAAAAGACTTTAATTCCACCATTTTTATTTTTTTAACCAAAAATAAGAAATTCTCCTGAAAATGTCAAATGGTGTAACCACAAATGAATGTTATCCACCTACAGTATGTTTAAGTGCACTTATACAGATCATGTCTTCATTTTAAAACATCAACAACACAAGTATTTCAACATTTACATTTTAATGCATTTTGTCAATATTGAGCAGGGCATGTCCTAAAAAACAACAGTTATTTCTAAAAAAAAAACTGTATGTCAAATTATGTAACATTTGTAACAAGACATTGCTTAAAGTGGATTATATTTATTCCACATTTTAGTTCACATTTATTTTCCTGTATATATAATCAGATTTTTATGAAAAAAATACTGGTTACACCAATTGACACTGGGTTGCATCATTAACCCAGAATTGAAGTGCTGCTGCTGATCAGTAAAATCATGGCTTTGTTGTGTCACTCTCACCATTTTTTTTTTGCATATTTGTGAATCATTGTGCCTAAAACTAAAAAATGGGCATATTTTACATCAGTAGGGGAAATTACTAACGTGTGTTTTTCTTACTGTCAGATCATTTAAGGTGCAGTCTGTGAAGTCTGCTACCTTAGAGTGCCTGTGGATCAGAAAGGGCTATGGCCCCAGCCCTGACCAAAATCCTGAAAGATGGCCATGGGATCCACCTGTCTTCACCTCCCGCCTCTGTCAGAATGGACTCAGATAGCAGAGTAATACGAAGCACCGAGTCTCAGATGAGATCGACAGAGGATGCTGACCTCCAGAAGATGTGGCTGAACCTCTCCTCCTTCCCGCTTCTGGACTCCTGCTTCCCCACAGCCCCTCTGGACGTCCCTGCTAACCCAGTGCTTTCTCCATTTCTTCAGACGTCTGCCAGCCAGTGTGAGATGGTCCTCCTCCCCAGTACAGGCTCCCTCCTCAGCCTCCTGGCCCTAAATAAAGGCCGGAGAGATTCTCATCAGGTGGCCTCGGTCTTCCCAGGTGTACCAGACATGTTTTTAGTCCCTGTCCCTGAGCACAATAGCCAAGAGGCTCGTCTGTTGCATGGACACAGTGCTGCTCCTGAAGGTGGGCCAGATGGTGTTGATGTGCATCGCTCCTCTCTTACCCCTACAAGCGCTTTTCCCTCATATACCCACGCGGAGGTAAAATCAGAAGGCTATGCTGCCTGCTTTGCACCCCCACCTACACTGACACAGAGGGACATGGCTGGAATAAGCTGTGTTTATCCAGCATCGGTGCGGCCTTGTGGTGGCAGGTTGAACTCTGAGCATCCGGTATCACAAACGGTGCTGGAGGAGCACCTCTCCAGACAGGCAGGACTTCACAGCAGAGCTTGGAGGCTTCAGAAGAGATTGCAAGCCCTGCTAGGAGAGCATGCCATGCTACACTGCACTCAGCAGCTGGAGGGGCTGAACAGGCAGTGTCAAAGCGGAGGTGTGTCTCTTGACAGCACGGACTCCCTACATCCTGGTGTGCCACTTCCACAAGCGGACAGTAAACCCCATTCTTCTTGGCTTGAGTCGTCCACGACCTCGTCTTGCTTCACGGAGCTCAGAGAGTTCAGCCTTTCTAGCCAGGCGGTGCTGAAAGGCCTGCAGGAGGCCTTTGACTCAGAGGTCACAGGCAGCAGCAGCAGCTCAGATGAAGAGCAGGGAGAGGAAAGGATTCACCGAAAAACAAAGACTTCACCTGTGTGAGTATTCAGCAAGTGAGCAGAGCAGAAGTACAGTATCGTTCTTTATATACTTATTTACAAAAAGTTGCTTGTTTAAAGGGATTTACAGTACTGCATGGTCAAAAACACACAAACACACACACACATTTTCTACAAGCTACAAAAAGAAAATGAAACCAAATTCCTTGTGGGCTTGTATAAAAATGAGGTGTGTACGTTGCTGCCACAGCTGCTTATTAAAATTAAATAAACAAGAGAGACTTACTTATCGAGTTGAAGTAAATCATATCATTTCACACAGTTTCATATAATAAAGTACCCACTACTGTTCTAGTACAGCAATAAGAAACCAAATTCACCACAACAAATCTTTGGTTTATGGTGCAGCATTTTTTGTTTTAATTCAGACAATTGGAGCAACGAAATGCAGGCACAGCAAGAGAGAAGAAGTGCAAAAATGCAGTAAAACGAGCATATTTGATTTAGTTTCTTTGACATTAAGTGAAGAGAGACGTAGACTGACGCACATCTACCTCTGCTGTGCTGGATTCAAACTGCACGCACATATTTGTCTTGGTCCTCGGAGAAGTTTACAGTGTGGTTGTCACAACTGTTGTCCTCCCAGCTGTGGAGAGTGTGATGACACTGTATTCCAGCCTCACACACACACACACACACACACACACACACACACACACACACACACACACACACACACACACACACACACACACACACATCCGCATTACTCTCTCTCCATGCAACACACCAGCCAGCTCTCTTTTACCCACAGGCACGGACTTGCCAGAAAGCCTTCAGCATGCCATTCTGTGCCTCAGCCCCTCCTGTTTCTAGTGAGACACGCTTTTGAAGTGTGTGTCTGCGTGTGAAGTTGGGCTGGGTGGTGCTGCCGTACTCGTGCCCTTGCCTAAAGGGAGTCATCGTGCTCCAGATGAGGGGAAAAAAAGATGTCAGTCTTGTATGTTTGTGAGTTGTGATCCTTTTTGAAAAGTGTTTTTTTTGTGGGACCAGCGAGCGACAAGACTAGTACGGACATGAAGAAAAAAGATTATAATCATAATTTGACATATTTTGTCAGTTTAGGTTTATGTTTTTGCTTCGATCTCATTAATACTGTTAATATTGCAGTATTACATGCAGGCAAAAAGAGCAATCGAGCTAAAACTGAGCGATGTGAGAACACAACAACGATAACAATTATGTTTGAGAGAACAACAAATCCAAGATATTCATGTACTATTTTTCTTTTTAGTGCTAAATTTCTATTTAAATTCTGTTATTTATGGCACTTGAACCAGCATGCTACCAAACATCACGCTCTCTTCATGTTGAGCAGCGCTTGGTGAAATCATTTACGATAAATCATGCCTTCCTTCATTAAAAACAAACTCGTTACTGTCAATCGTTTTATGATATATTTAATCTAATGTTTCTTTTTTAATACATCATATAACTGAGTGCAGGCTCTGGATTTAGTCCGGGATCAAGTAGAAAGAAAGGGGCATTTCTATAAAGGTTATTTTTTCTGGCAGGAAGCGGAGAATGACGGGAAACATGTGGAGAAAGAGAGAGAAAAAGAGACAGAGGGATATCCAAGAAAAGGTCCTGAGCGGGAGTTGAACTGTCGACCTCCAAAACCATCTTAAACTTTCCTGCCAACCAGGACATCCTGGACAGGAGCGTTTTTAAAGGTTTAAAAAGAGGATTTCAGTCGTCCTATACAAAGTCAGGAATGTGACAATATTATCACACTTGAACCGTTTTGGGTTTAAGAAGGTCTCACTAATATTTGACTGGAGAAGAAGAAATGTTTAAAATAAGTAAGTGCTTTTAAAAAATATGACAGTAATCAGACACTTAGAGAGTCGTGCTGGGACACAGTTCTTGTTCTTGCCTGTGTAGATGCTGTCATGATGTTTTTAAGGTCTTGTCAACAATGTGTGGACGTCAGTGTAACGTCAGTGTTCGGACAGCGCCGGTCACATCCCGGTCTCGGTGCGTCAGTGGAACAACTCTGTTAACTAGTACTCACAGTGACGTCGGCTTCAGTCCAGTTAAACCTTCTTTTTTTTAATAAGTTAACAGTGGTTCAAGTGCATTTCTTTAGGAAGATGTTGACCCTTCAGTTTGTTCCTCATGATTCCTGAATAAGGGCACGTTTATAGTATTAACACCAAAAACAGAAACTAGAAAGAGGGTTTTATATGTGTGTGTAGTGTTTTGTGTGTCTTTTGCCTTGGTGTGTGGTCTTGTGTGGAGCAATGCTTTGTGCCCCTTCAGTAAACCTACCCCTGGGGGAGTTTTATGGCAGGTTCCTCCTTGAAGAGGATGTCTCCTTTCTCTAGAGAGAGGGGGGCAAAAGTTTTTCTCCTTCAGAAAATGTGGGAATGGCCTTTAAACTTGTGAAGCAGTGACATGGTTTGATTTTAATTTGAAACCACATGTCCACATTGCTCTTTCTCTGCACTGGCAGCAGTCATTGCAAAAAATCCCTAAAAAAAACAAAAAACGAGCCTGCAGCTGTTGCTCATTTTCAGTGTGTTGGTAATTTTAAATATATTTCACTGTGTGAGAGTATTTGTAAGAGGCCAAGTATTGGAAAGTTTAACTGCTGGACACACCCAAAACCTCTAATGCCTCTGCAAAGGAAACACTTTTCAAATAAGGGAATTTGTAGATCCAGAGCTACTTACTGAGCCTGGCCTTTAACCAGGAACTGACTGAGAAAACCTTTTTTTTTTTTCACTGTGGACTTTCTATACTCCGCAGCACATTTATTTCAGCAATGTCAAAACCTTCATGTTGAATATACATAATGTTTTACGTACTGCACATTCATGTCTCAGTAGCAGGTATTAGGTATGAGGTAAGTATGATTAGATTTCTCCTTTTCTTTTGCCGTCTTTTCCTCTCCTCCTGACTGGCCTACTGTTTGGCAAATATTCCTGGAATTTTCTCATTATACAGTCGGAAAGAGCCGCAGGGCAGCCAGGTCTGCTCATTGTTCCTGTAGGACAGAGAGAGCCTACTCCTTTATAAACAGAAATTAGCTTCAGGTTGAGTGAAACTCGGCGAGAGCCGTTAACCATTAACCATTCAAAGGCTGTAAATTACAGACAGATTAACAATTTAAAATATTTCACATAACAGGCAAACATTAACATAACTTCTTAACAATACCAAAGGTTATTTTAGGCACTGTGTGTGTGTGTGTGTGTGTGTGTGTGTGTGTGTGTGTGTGTGTGTCTGTGTTTTGACTGGCCTAACCTTTGCTTGTGATGCATCAGAGTGTTTGAAGTGGGGGAGTCCCTCTCTGTCCTAGCCAATGTCCAAGATCACCGCCATAGCAACCACTGTGTGGCCCTGCTGAAGCCAGCCAACCACACACAAACACACACACAGAAGAGAAATGCTAACTGAACAGGATAGTGCCATGGAAACGTATAGACAAACACCGCACAAATCAACAGTGTTTTATTTTGTGGCCTAGATACGCTTTTGTGATTCAGCATCCCCCCGTACATTGTCAGGACACTGAACAATTTACACACCACATGGCAGCATGGCTGTGTAAAAATGGGTCATACATACTGCATGTTGACAAATGTGTGAAATGAGAAATGGTTTGGTACAGTATGTCTCTACTGTCTTTGTTTCTCAATGATTGTTCTCTCTCATCTTTTTAGTTTCTAGGGCACAAATACTCGCCCACATACTCCTGCTAATAATTCTCATATGCTAAACATGTCTTGTGCTTTAAGCGTATCATACTGGATTTAATGACCGCATTTAATATCTTTGAAAGAAGATAACACCTGCACACTTACTCCAAGCCACAAAATGTAATCAAGATGATGTTTTGATCCTACTGGGATCTTCTACTGGGATGGAAACCACTCATATTTATACATCATGCACACCAAGAGGCTGACAGGCTCAATGATGGCAGGTGCCCAAGTCCAACCAGTCAATATCTTGATATTTTTGCTGCATCCATGACTAATTACAAATCATCATAAGGATTAAGATTCTTGTGAAGAGTTTCTGTTACATGGGCCTACGTCTTCTCCTCTCTCATCCATCACTCTGTCCCTTCTGCCAGCAGCAACAGCAGCTGTGAGAGAAAGTGGCTAGCGGAGAGGGCGGAGCTGGGCAGCAGATGGAGCTGGTTGCAGCTACGTCTGGCTGAGCTGGAGGGGAGGATACAGCAACTGGTGGCTCTCCACAAGCACATCCGCTCCTCCAAGGTAGGATAACAGTAAACGCCTCAACAAAATAGGCATTTGACATAATCAGGTCCATAAGGTTCGTCTTGAGTAATGATTATGTGTGTATAGAGTTGGGTATCCTAATGTCATATTTAAAGCCGAATTAAACACTTTTTGACAAACTCACAGCAACTTTCATGGACTGCTAGTACTATGAAGTTACATACAGTACCAGTCAAAGGTTTGGACACAACTTTAAGTGTGGCCAAAACTTTGACTGGTACTGTAAAACTGAACATGTGATGTATCAATAGATTAGACTCTATTTGGTCACTTTGGACATTTTTAAAAACGGAACACTCATAGAAATAATCCAGGTACAATACATGGCAGAGTGTTACTGAAAACTTTCAAATATAGTGTGTCTCTACCTTCAGACGAGTCTCCCTTTCCAATAATATAAAATAATTGCAGAGTGAAAGGATTAACCCATGCTATATGTGTGTTTAAGGGTGGTGTGGTGCTTGCAGAGTCCCAGCCACTGACAGACAGGCAGATTCAGCAAACCCTGCTGAGGGAAATGGCCGGGTTATCCTGCACAGCCTCAGATGCTGACACCGAACCCTGCAGCCCCACACGCCTTCTGCACAACATAGAGAGACAGGTATGAAGAGCTACACACTAATGTCAGAGCATCCTGATCATCAGTCACAGAGGGTTAGCTATCCATAATGTTAGATACACAACCATTACTTGAGAATATTAAACAAATAGATCCAAGCGGTTTCACACCTCCCCCAACTCAAACAACACTTTTTTGCATTTGTATGGAGCAGTTGTCCAAGAAGGCAGATGCTCAAGTGCAATATTGTGCCAAAATGAGTAACAAGCACAGCTGATGTGAAGTAACACAGCAATGTGCCTTCATTTATCTTGGTGTGAGTGAGTTCGTTTAGAGCTGGGAAAAGTGCAAACAATGTTTATTGGATGTTTAACCACCTTGTAATTTGTTTTTGAATGCAATTTTATTTATTTGCCTGAACAGTAATGGCTTAATCCCGAATCATCACCGTATATGTGGCTGATTTTAGCCACATCAAGCTCTGTAGTGAAGCAACTACATACATTTTAAATAATCTATGGTCAATGAATACAACCAAAACTAGAAAAATAAGGCCCAGGTTATAAAGTGTTTTTTATAAGTTATAAGCGGTGCACTGGGCAATTTTTGCACCTTTGTAGCATGAATGGATTCCAGGATTCCCAAATAAAATGTATTCAGGAATCCACCCTTATTGACGAGAGGGTGGAACACTTTCTTGCTGATAAAATACGATTATTAATGATAAAGAAAATGTTAAAATGAAGGAATAAAATATCTTTATATAATAGTATTAACCTTAACTGTCCATAGTGAAGTGCGTTGAGCCGACTGTATTAAAGATTGTTGTTGCAGGGATGAGGCCGTCTCAGCAGGTCTGGTTTGTTGTGCCTTTGAACTCATGATGTGGTCTAAGTTGTGGGATATGGGCCTGTCTCTGGGCCCCTGCAGTGTTGAAACCAGCTAGGTTTAGCTGAGAAAGAGTTTGAGCTGCCAGTCAAGCTCCGAGTGGGTGAGGGCCCGATAGCGGGGCCCACCAGCAGTCCAGCAGCCTTGTTCAGAGCTGAAGGCGGACCTCCTGTTATAGCTTTCCTGAAGCAGTCAGACACGGCAAAAGTCCCGGCCGATTCATCACTGTCTGTGGTTTTGGAGTGACGCTGCTGGTGATGAGTTTAAGCTTTTGTTGCATCTTTGTGATGTTGGAGTGTTTAATAAAATTATTCCTGACTTTACTCAATATTCAGTTAGGCTTAGTAAAAAAAAACTTACATGCAGAAACATGCCACTTAATTTTACCAAATTTATAAAAGACAAAAGAAATCTTAAAGTTGATAAATTTAAATGTTAAAATGTGCACTCACTCAACAAAATCAACAAAAAAGTAAAAGAGACGTCTTAAAGAAAAACTTTAGAGAAAGTAGACGTTTCTTGAGTGGGTTTTGGGCATGGATAAAGCATTTTACACCAAAACTCCCAATTAATATTTAATTCCTTCCTTCTTTTAATTCATTCCCTGTTAGAAGTTTGGAGATTCTTCAAATATGTTGGCTGATGCTCTGACTTAAGGTGGCAGCTCGTAATTACAGGAACTACTAAATTATTTTAACTTTTACATGCAGGTATCACATACTTTAAACATCACTATGGTCAAATCCATTATGATAAAAATTACATACAGCAGTATACTGTATAAAACGACTTAATAAAAACTTATAATAGCTCTGATTTCATAATAATTCAATCATTTGAAGTGTCCCTCCTGAATGATTTTTACTATCACAACTATAAATGCTACAGTACATAAAAATGTTTAGGCAGGTGTAGGCTTACACTAGACGTAAATGTGTTGTTTGGAGTTGTCTGATCCTCACTCTGGTTCAAATGACCCCAGGGTCATTTATGCTTTTAGCTCAGTTGTTAATTTAGTTATTTTTTCAGCCATGAAGGGTTTTTTTGAAAGCACCAGCGTTGATCTGATGAGCGTCACTGTTCAAACCCCACTTGGTGAAGAGGTCAGCTCTGTGTTCTCTGCCGTCTGTGCTCTTTTTTAGGAATTAAAAGTAGTCTGTGTCCAGTGGAAATTAAGAAAAGAAAGCAGAATGTCCTCCAAGAACATACTCACTCACTCACTGCCTCTGAAAGGAAGGATTATATTTAACACTTATGTTTTTTATTTGTCGCCTATGAAATGTATTATATGGTTGATGTTGTTCATTGCAGAGTGCTCAGCTCAGCCAGATAGTCAACAGTCTGATGCCTCCTCTCAGTTTTTCACCGCCATCAAAACAAGCACAGACCTGGAAAGGCAAGCGAGCCTTCACAAGGTAGAGTACATACACACACACACGCACACACACACACACACACACACACACACACACACACACACACACACACACACACACACACACACACACATTACAATAATCTGTAATTGCAGTGAAAGGATATATTATTCAGAGACAAAGGATAACATGGAACTAGTCAATTTTTCATTAACTCATCCATGTGGATATACAGTATGTCTATTGTCAGACATGGGGGGAAGTATTAAACTTAAACTGAAAAAAAGACAGAAACTTGTAGTCATAGAGCCTGATTTACTAAGATCCCAAATAGTGGGTACTAAATTGCGTTCACAGTGCAATAGATTGCACATTTCGTTTGCATGAGTTTTGCGGGTGATCTACTAAGAATAACTGTGTAAATGAAAACAGGTGCAACAGGGTGGAGACAGCAGTATTTAAATGAGGGTTTTGCGTGTCTTTATGGAGAGTTTGGATGAGCAGAAAGCTGCAAGCGCAAAATGAAATGTGATCAGGTTCTAGTGGAAGAGGTTAACAGATATGTTGAGTTATAACAAAAACAAATATTACCAGAAAAACCGACATATGGGAGAGTATTTGTGACAAAGTCAATTCTGTTAGTAAAACCAAAAATATTCCACTCCAAAATTATAACACAGGTGGAAAAACTCTGTCCTGTGCGTATTCTGTCATTGTGCCTCCGTGTCCTCCTCTCTACAGTGACAAACTAAGTTACTATGGCAAACGTACTAAATGGACAGCGCGTACTATCTTGCACAGCTACAAGACGCAAACCTCAGCTTGCACATTTTTTGTGGGCGATGTCAAGTTTTTACACACGCAAACCTTTAGTAAATCAGGCCCATAGAGGTTTTAGGCTGAGGCAGTCAGCTAAGTTATCAAGGTTGAAAGCATGCTCCCTGTGTGGAATGTAACCCAGTGAAAGAGTTTGGTCAGTCCCCTCCATCTGGTCTGACTTGAATCATCCTTTCATGTCTTTCCTTCCCTCTGCCTTTTTAACTCCCCCTGTCTGGCTGTGAAGATAAAAGCTACACAACAAATACAAGACATTCTGCTTGTGTATGGATGTAACATGGGGTTATATGTAGGTGTTGTTTGTTCCTGGCTGTTATTCTAAGAGACCTTGAAAAACATTTTCTAGTAGATTGTAGCATTACTCATATACTTGATATTTCTATGGCCTCATCCAATCTTGTCCTTGCAGTGGTCAGAGAGGAAACGAGGTTTTTATGCCGAGAAGATTGAGGTCCAGGAGGCAACAGCTCTTCAAAGCTGATATGTCATGTGTGTGTGCTCGAACCCGACCCCTGGTCACCTACCACAAGCCCAAACTCTTCGTTTTCAACATCTACAACCCTAGCAGTCCACAGGTAGGCTACATGCAGTCTCCTCTATACTCAAGTCAGTCTGTGAGACCTTTTACACACACTGCTGTGACAACACACATGCACGCACGTTCTTGACTTTTTTTCTGGAAATGTGCTAATGTGATCTCTTCTCCCTCCCTCTGCTCTGAGGGGGAGCGATTACATGACTGAAATGAAAATGACACTGTTACTATTACACATTAATATTGTGTCCGTGCTTAAATCTACTCATTCAAAATGTGCTACTTACAAATCCTGTGTAGAGACCCTTTTGAGGTTTTATCAGACTGAAAAGCTGATGAATGTGTAAAACTTTGCCATTAATGTATTTCATGAATAAAGTATTCATATCAAGTAGAGGTTCAAAGCACTCAGGCAAAATGTGCAAGCTGTGATAGCGCCCAGAAGGTTCCTCAGTGCTGGATCACCATATCACTAAAATAGTTCCCCAAATTAAAAAGGAATTAATGTTTAGAGCCAGTCACCTGTTTTTAATTAAAACATAATATCTCTTGGATTTGCTTCAAATAAACACAAATGCATGTGATCATGTTAAAGCTGTAGTCTTTTTTTAGTCATGGTAATATAATGTAATGCTCTTACTGCCAAAGAAAATAAAGGGGAGGGGCAGTGGTGTGTGAAGTGGTTGGTAATGTTCTGCTTAGCTTCACACTATTTCAGTTATAAGCATTCAAACGCTGCCTTTGAAAAATGATACACAGTAAATAAGTAATGAACATAACATGTAAACACTGAATTGTTTATTGTTATTGGATTTGACTGAATTTCATGTAGTTTAGAGCGTCTGCTGCACTTTCTAATCAATGTCTTCCATTAACATGCATAATTGATTCACATTAAGAAGAGCAACCAGCTGCACAGGGTTATCTACTATTAAAGGTGCATTTTTATAAATATTCACTTTTCTCTACCACTTGGTCACAGTCTAATATTATTATGCAGCGAGGCAATGTTATTTGACCAGTGGCTCTTCTTAAAACCACCAAAATAGGAGTGACCTGCATCTCTCTAATGATTCCACTCTGTACATATACAGTACCAGCTAAAAGTTTGGACACACCTATTCGTTTAAGGGTTTATCTTTATTTTTTACTATTTTCTCAATCGTAGAACAGTACTGAAGGCATCAAAACTGTATAATAACTACACTAATAAATATAGAATCATGTCGTAAATGCAAAAGTGTTAAACAAACTAAAATGCCTTTCATATTTTAAATTCCTCAAAGTAGCCACCGTTTGCTTTGATGACAGCTTTGCATACTTAAATAGTCACCTGGTATGGTTTTCCAACAGTCTTGAACGAGTTTGCACATATACTGAGAACTTGTTGGCTGCTTTTCCTTCATTCTGGGGTCCAGTTTATCTGGGTTTAGGTGGGAGGATCGTAGAGAAGCCATATGTATACAGTATGTAATGTCATTCATAGCTGCTGTGACAAATCCATGCTGGATTATCAACTCTGCAGTCCCCCTCAGCTCATTAGCATTTTAGTGCAGTGCAGCTCTTTGTATTACTTTCCTTTGGCCCACAAATTTTACTATTCAATCTCACAGCTCTCATCAGTGCTGATTTCAGCTGCAGTAGGCAGCTGTTTTTCAGAGAAAAAGCTCTGATTGACAAACTGTGAGTCACCTCATTACGACAAACAGACAGAGTTAACGACTAGCTGGTGAACATAATGGAGCATTTGGTGGCTACAAAGTTGGTTATTTTTTGCAGGAATTGGTGGAGATCAATGCAGAGTTAAATAGAGAGAGTTGAAAATTACACATCTACTTGCAGGGAGGTTAGAAACATTACTCTAGCTGAATGCTGATGTTGCTCAAATTGACCTGTTAGTATCACTTTAGGACCTTATGTCTGATTTTGTTCAACATTTCAAACAATCACTTTTCTTCCTTATGTCATTGTCGTACACAATATATCAGAAATAACTCACACCTGTACAAACATGAGGTGTGAGTCTTGTTTTTCCGAATCTCTATACTAGTTCTTCTTTAGTTCATGTAAAACCATGTGAACTAGATAAAAGTTTCACTTCTCATGTACGAATTCAACACATTTAAATCTTGACAGACCATTGGATTCCCCAATGCCATAATATTTTTAGTTTCAACATGTAGCTGAACAGCAGAGTATTCAAAGCTATTATTAAAATATGCAGCACAGAGCCAAAATGATTGTAATATCACCTGACAACCTAACAAGCAACGACCTTAACGCCTTATGATTCATACCTCGACAAAACACAGAAAACACTTAAGTCTGTGTCCTAAATTATACACAAATTTAACTTGGCTCTGTTGACCATTAAATATCATGTAATGTAAGTCATTTTCTTGTCCCTTCTTCTTTGTGCTTCAGGACTCGGGGAAGCCCACTTCTATCCTCTCTTCTTTTTCATCATCTTCCTGTTCTTGCTGCTCCTCTTGTGATCCTGTGGTCCTGTGCTCCGATCCTGACTGCAGCTCCAACAGGGTCCTGCCCTCCACGACCCCCAGCTCCAGATCTCACTCTCTGTTGGCGCTTTCATTTGGTAGGGAAACATTAACATAATCTAAAATATGTGGGCCTTTTTTCCTTTTGAAAGAAATTTGTAATTTTGATTTATCCACTGTTTGAACAAGAGTAATTTCTTGGCTTTCCATCTGACAGGGTAGAGCTACTCTACTAACGTTTCATTGTTTGTTAGTTGACGCCTGTGAGCCAAATGTGCCACCTAAAAGTGTAGCAGTAGCCAGTAGCTGTAGTCCAGGGATTGATTCTGATAAAAAAATTACTGGAGTGTTACGCATCATTTTTGGGAAATATAATAATTGCCATGGTGTTTTGATGTGGGTCCATGTCTGGGGTTTACATAGACAACAATGGATGTAAGTGTTTTCACGCTGCCGGTGTATGTTGCCCTCAATTCCATGCTTGCATGGAGAAATGTACTGAATAATGGATTGTTATTGTTTGCTGAAGGTGTATTATTGTAATCTAATATTAAACGTTGTGTAATCTCCTTTCAGACACTCCTCTGTCCCACCACAGAGCCCTGGCTAGAGAAGAATGGTCCCAAAAGCCTTTGATTATCAATGCCCAGCCATCCAGTCCAGCACACTACAACAGACGCAGCTCCACACCACTGCACAGCAGTAAGTCCCTCCATATAACCAGCATTGATTAAGTACCCTGTCCTGTTCTATGGTGCTCTCCTCCCTTAAATTCAGTTCTGTCATGTAGCAATTACTGAACCAATATGTTTAAGTGCTGCCTGTGAGCGAGGCCAAAGCCTGACCCACTGTGTTGATGTCACAGAGAAGTGATGAGTGAGCTGACAGGAAGACAAAGGTGCTATTGTTGTAATTATTCAACTAACAGATAGGAGCCTCACTTTGCTTTGCTGTGATTGAACTCGATGAATTTGTTTTTGAAGTCAGTGTTAATCTAATGTCAGTGCTGTGCACCAGAGTTAGCTACATTGTTGGTTGCCAGCATCACTTGGTCCCGTCTTCTTACCACATAACTCTGAGTAATATGATTTATTAGATCCTGATTTATTGGTGCTCATTTTTCCATTTAAAGTACTTGTTAACACATTACTAAAAAATAAGGTATATTAACAAAACAACAAACAATTATTTAGACAATTTTTCCATTTGCTTATAGTCAGTATAACAAAATAATATCAATGTGAATAAAATGCTGCTGCACAGTCGACTGCTGTGTCTGCTTGTTATCTCTCTGTGGACCATCGTAATTACTTGCTAGCATGTCAGACATCCCACTGCGTCTCTATGTGGCTTCCTACCGAGCAGTAGATGGAAATGAAATCATTTGGCATTTCACCAATGTCAATGAGTGTCTTTGTATATTAGTCTCAGCTAATGATTAGCTAATGATTTACGTCTGTTGCTTTGGTTTCATGATTTCCACAGTGAAGCAGACCATAACAACCATTGACTATAGATTTTAGTATGTTCCCTGTTTATCCAGTGAAGGTTATCTCAAAACTATGTTCTAAGTGGCAGTTCAACCTTAGCAGGCATGAGAAGACATAAGAAATGATGAAGTAGGGAGGGAGTGAAGGAGGAGACCCAAAGCTGGTAAATTTGAAATTGATGAAGACGTCACTCATGCACCACTCTGTCGATTTTTTTGTCTGCTTGAATAATCTTGCTCTCTTTTTCAATAACAGAAGAAGACAGCCAAGTCAAGCAAACATCCCCCAGAATAATAGCCTGGCACATAGCAACAAACCTCTTATCACATCTGACTGTAGCTGAGATACAATAATAATACGTAAACAGTAGAAACGTGCAGAGGTGGAAGTATGGACGATTGACATGGAGAATAATGACTTTAAGGACGTAACTGAATTAATCATTAACTATTTTAGATGTTTGTACAACCATTATAACTCAAATCATATACTGTGTTAGTGGATTCCAGGCATCAGTCCATTAGTCCTTGTTACAGTATATTCATCTTAGAGTTGATCAGCAACAGAGGCTGAAACAATACAAAACTTAGCTTTTTACCCAGTGACGTACAAGTCTAAAAAAATGCAATACAAATGTAAAGCAAAAAGTAAATGAATTTAATATATTTCCTAAAATGGTGAGGAATCTTAGGCTTGCAAGTTGATTGCCATGATTACTGTAAAAAAATAAATGTGTTGGTGCAGTATGACATGAGTACAGATCAAAAAACTGAGAAGCATTCACCTGCTTAAGTAGTAAGACTAATGATTACGGATTAGCTTTTGTACACTTTAACCAAAGCATAACATCACAGAGGAAATTCCTGTGGGACATTAATTCAGTTTCTGTTTGTGTGACTTTTTGTGTCTTTACAGGTCGCAAACACCATGCAAGACACCGTAAAAGCAGAGTTATGGATCTGTCACCTATCAGGTTGGCAGACTCTGCTCGGAGTGAACACAGGAGATCCAATAAGAGGAAAAGAAAGAGAAGACACATCCATGGGCTGATAGAAGGTGTGTGTGTGTAGGGGGTATGTTCACCCCTTATTCTCTATGTACAGTAAATCAGTGTGATTGAATGGCTAGAGTGGAAAACAGTTTACAGTCATCTTGATTTTGCATGGATTTATCAAAAATCAGTGTTGCAACACAACAATAAATGGTGTTGAAATCGTTAGTCACAAAATTACAGATGTACAGTTTTCAGTCTCTATTTGCCAAATGAATACTGGTAAGTCACTTGAAATAGTTCCAAAAATAAACTTTGTATAAAGGATTTTAGGAGGGGTTCAAGTTATCAGCGGTATCAGGGATGAATTGACTTGTGGTTTAAAGGAAATCAGTGTTATAGTTGAGAATGTGGTAATGTCAGCTGAGAGTTAGTAATACTAAGGTACAGTCAAGTCACATGCATTATTTATAGAAAAGGTCACTTATATTAATGAAAGCTTCAACACACTGTACAGCGAAGCAGCACATATGATTATTACATAAACATATACTATAATAAGTGAAACTTTGTTCAGTGTTTACTTTGTCGTTAGAGTTTTAGTTTAATACTAGCTAAACTAGGTTGATGTATATGTGTTTGTTACACTTAGATGAAGCAGATGTACTGTACCACCTCTGTGATCCAGAGGAAAGTTCAGATGAAATCCTGGAGGAGAGCTACAAGCTTTCACGCAAGCAAGCCTCACAGGTAACACACACACTTTTCTACTTGGGAGGACCCCTAAATAATGTAATACTTAACCACCCCCTTCCTCACTCTCACAATCAATGTGTAAAATAGTCTCAAAGTTCTAGGACTCAGAAACCTCAAAAGGCTGTAAAAATATTATTCCTAATTGACATACATTCTTCCAATGTACATTATATCTAACAGGACAATGTAATCAGGGCTGATACAACATCAGATTTCTGAATGAAATGTGGGGTAAAGGACAATCATCATATGTTATCATTATGTGTTATCACCAGGGCTGTACAGTTAATGTTAATTCATTTAATAAATCAGTCACAAATTACGTATAGAGATAGAGATTTCTGACTTAAAAATAATGCTCTCGTCTCCACTTATTATTACTGAGGATCTCAGGGTTTGGTGATGGGCTAAAGGGAAATGTATGGAATTATATATTTACTTCAAACCATGGTGACCTGTGTTATTATTCATTAATAGTCCACATTGTAATGTTTAGATTTCTGTGCAACACAAATTCAAATGCATCACAGGCTGGTCAGTCTATAAAAAAAACCCTTTATCACAGCAACCTAATGATGCAGAATTAGTTTGAATGTGTGAACTGAGTCGTTGGTGTGAACTGTCATGTTGCTCTTTCTTCAACATGGCCGTGCTTCCTCTCAGGGCTTTGTCCGCAAACGTCAGGGAGAGAGTGTGTACAACATCGACAACATTGTTATCCCCATGTCACTGGCTAAGGTGGAGAAGCTGCAGTACAAAGACATCCTCACACCAAGGTATGGAACAGCACTACCTCTGAAGGAGTTACATTTAATTCCTAAGGTCTGCTGTTTTTGTACTTTGACCCATGACACAGTTATTTGAAGCTAATGGCCAATGGGTTTTCACTGTCCCCAAGTTTATAAATGTATGTATGACTTTATGCAATTATGTATTAATTAAATCTAACTAAATAATGGTGCTTGATTTGTTTTGTATTGGAATTCATTTTCACAGTTTTCATGATGTTTAATGCAAGTCTAATATGTTATTGTATTGCTGTTAAGCTGTTTTTACTCTTTTTAACATTGAAATAGAAATGAGTTGGGGACACTGTCCATCATCATTGTCTGTCACCTCAAAAGATCCGTCTTTCTTCACAGTTGGCGGGTAGTTGACACCCAGTCACTGATAGAAAAGGAGGGAGAGGAAGAAGATGACAATGAGGAGGGGCAGGTAGTGTGTCATTCTTTTTTAGCTTTGCATTTTGATTTGTAAAGAAAATTTCTTCATCTGTGTGTGCGTGCATGGGTGTGTGTTTCAGGTAGAGGACCTCAATGATGAAGTCTTTTCCCAGAGACACTTGGGTTTAGAGAAGAGAGAGAAATTGTGCTGGCCATCTTGGGGAAAGAGAAAATGCTGCAGGCGTCCTACAAGGTGGACTCACACACACACACACACACACAAACATAGCTTTGAATACTGTAACATATATCATGTGACACCAAAATGTGTCCTGCCAATGTGAGCGGTCTCTTCATCCAAGCAGAAATGTAAAAGGTAAACTACATGTGTCAGGTTGAGAATAAATATAAAATATCACATATGTCTGACAGTTTCATATTCCATGCTTTTATCATATGATGATAACAAAGACGATTGGATTAAAACAAATCTAATAAAGACTGTGCTGACAGCCCAGTGCAACTGTTTCAGACTTACTTTGTTCTCTGTGCATGTAAATATGGCTCATGTGAAAGTGGAATGTTTTGGTCGAGTTTCATGGGGTATGCTTGTTTTTTCACTCCAGATCTGGCAGCAGGTTGTCAAGCAGTGGGGGTGGGATGTGCACATCGGGAGAGGAAAGCTCTGTGGAGTGGAGTTGTGCTCAGCTGGATACTGATGAACAACCCAGCTTAGAGGAGTGGTTGGTAAGATCAAAAAGCAGCACAGCTGAAACCCCAAATCCCCCAAACAAACTTGCTCATGCTGAGTCATACACATCTATTTTATAACGGCTGTCATGTTATGATGACAGCAGTGTTTCCCTTCTGTCTTCAACATAGAGGGAAAATGGTAATTTTATGCACATAATTGATTAATAAAATGCAAAAAGCAGTGAAGTTCAACTCCAACCTTCAGAAAGATGATTTTGGCTGCTTGATTTACTTTACTTCAATGTTTTCACATTAACTGGATTGCCAACATAAAAATTAAACCGTAATGAGTCAAGGGTCAGCGTGGGTCAACTATTATTTTACCCAAAGTATTGTTGTGACACCAAAATGATAAAAAAGGCCATGAAAGCAAAATAAGTTGACTAAAAGCATAAAGTGCCCCAGTCCCTATAAAGAGATGGAAGTAAATTAAGAAGTACATCACCTATAGGTAATCTTTTATACCCAATCTTTGCTTGAAGGACATTTTCTGAGACATTTCAATCAAAGATATAACTGTATTTGTTATTGTGCTCCAGAACAGAGACAAAGACTATATATTGCTTGAGTTTGCCATTATTAAAGCCTAGATGGATCTTTGAGAGACCACATAGATGATTTGCGCCAGCTGATGATGCACTGATTGCAGTGCTCTTTACCACTTCACTTTGATTTGAGAAGGACTACGTCACTATAAAACCACACTCGCCTAATCAACCTTCTCCACACCGCAAATATCCTCTACTTCAGTGCTTTGCTTTCCAGCGCCCGTACAAACCCTGATGAAACGTTTGAGTTAACAGATGGGCATCAGAGTCATGAAGACCTATGATAAAGACTTTAAAGTCTAAATTCAATAGAAATACATAGCAGTTATCAGGGTTATGGACATAATTTCACAATTTGATATGAGTTGCACAATCTGTATGTAGTTTATGAAATGTTAAACAAGCACAAGGGTCATTACACAATTACTTTATTGATAAATGTGTTATATTCTCATCTTTATGTCTATAAAAGTCATACATGTAGTCTGTGTACTTAACTTCAACAACTTGTGAAATATATTTAACCTACAGATGTGGATAACATGTACTAATTTGCTAAATTAATTGTATGTTCTCACAATCCTGTTGCAGCCTCAGACACCCTGGGAGCCACGAATGTTCCCTTTGGATGACCGGGAAGAAGCCCTGCTCTCTGATAACCTGGTGCTGCACTGCCCTCTGGTGGTGAACACAGGAGCAGTGCACCCACTGGCATCTGAGTGAGCAGTGCCTTACTTTTTACATGTAAGCAAGTAGAGAAGTAATATGAATTAATTCTAGTGCCACAGCATACAGTAAATGCTGTAGATTATGTATGACAAACCTTTTTTTGCAGAATTTCTATAAACAATTTTGGAATTTGGAACGTTTTTAGGAAATCGTTAATTTGTTATCTTTTAATAAGTAATTCAAAGTAATTAAATCCATAACTCAATGTAATAAGTCATTTTGTTGCAGAAACTATTTAAAAATGTATCACTGCATACATATGTTCATTTATTGATTATTGTAGTTATTAACAAAGGCATAATTCCTTCTTTCTGTCAGAGAAATTCAAGTAGCTAAGAAAGGAATTATACTAATTATTTGTTCATACATACAGTAATTACCTTTTAGTCAAACATTGAATATTTTTGACAGCCACATTATGGCTTTGACATGTTATATTTGTCATTACATTTTTATTGTCTTATTTCTTTTCTAGATCACCACACATCTGGGACCATGAGGAAGAAGCGTGCCCTCAGAACCTTAATTAGGATGCTTAGTTACATTCAATGAGTATAGTGATTTGATGTTATTATATATAATATAGAAGTATTTATATATGAGCATAGTAAAAAATAGTTTTAATGTGCTACTTTAGCCCCTGCTATACTTTCAGGTTGTAATATACAAGAGGTTCTGTATGTGAAGAAGAAACAAACGTTAACAAATATGTACCAGCAAAACTCCATGGTAGCCTCAGGTTTATATACTGTTTGTAGTTGTCACATGCTATTTATTTTCACAGTTGTCTTAGAGAGTCTCTATAGAGAGACCTCAGAAAACACACATTTTGTGTAATGTTTCCTTGATTCGCATGTGCTTTGTGATTTCACGTTTTATTTTTTATTTTGTTTTGTATGTTAATGCTGTCATTTTGGTATATATATTTTTATGAAGAAAGAAAAGTAAACAAATATTAGTAAACATAGTGGTTGGTGTCATACTTTGCCAAGCAGTACATTTTTCCAGTGCTGACAATAATGGGTGACACTGCAGCAGAACACTCCCCACCTCATGGGGTCACTTCAGGTACCTGTGGGTGTCATTGTTCCTGAGTGTAATGTTGACAATTGTGTTAATGTAATATGGTAGGAAGCCAGTGAGGGATTACATCGACTCCTACTGATCAATTGAAACCCCCGCACAAAGAGGTTGGGATTTACCCTCCACATAGGATCACAGTGGAAAGTTGAGGATTTAAACATTATGAGTTAATGTAAAAATAAAGAAGATAAAATATTAGAATAATAGCATAATGTACAATTTTACTATGTGTGCCTGTAGATACGTAACAAGTCTTAAATAGACAGAAGTGAATGTAATTAGTCAGAAAAGCACTAGGGTTTTCATTTTAGTCACGTGAAATATGTCTGGAACTTCAGCCAAGTCAATTTAATATGATGTCACTGATGCAAGCTAATACTGGAAGGACAAACCCATGTGAGGACATTTCAGTGATTTAGATGATTGACATTTATGGAGGTCACAGCTTTTTAAGGCCACGGTCCCTGTGAAATAGCTCATTCTTTGATCCCATGTGTGTAACCTCTTTTCGTAATATCCTTAACAGATACAGTACGAGAAGGCCTAACGGACAGATGGTGGTCAAGGTCATCCCTCTCTTCAATATGTATGTGTGTCAGTTGCTTTATGCCAAGGATTGGGACACCAGGTATTCAGAATTAGAAACTCCATCACATGAAATCTGATTCCATACTGGTACAGTAAGGGTATCCTCACATCATTTTCCTGTACTAAGGTCATTTTTTGAGTTCTTGGAGGACAGTATACAGAAAGAAATGACATACTGTATGTAGTCTACATACTTTGAATGCACAGTATAAGTGAGAGGCTTTTTAAATGTGCATATATCTGTCAGAATCCCTAAACATATATAGATTATGTTGTAATTAAAATGCTCTCAATGAATAGACTTGGATGTGACTAAGCTTTGTCCAAAATATCAGTGTTTGCTATCAAAACGTAGAGTATTTAATCAATCAAACAACTTTATTCATCCCTGCAGGGCAATTCAGTTTGCAGCCTCAAGTCAACAACAAAAAGACCACAAAATAAAAAACAACTCTGTCAGTACCACAGGTTGGCATGGAAACTGGAGCTAGCAGCAAGTAACAATAATAGAAATAAATAATGAATAAATATCACATTAAAGCTCTCAGGTTTACAATGCCTGGCCTGTGTTCATTTAGCTGTCAGCGGCATTTAAAAGCCTGATGGCAGAAGGAATAAATGAATTTGCGTATCTGTTTGTCTCCCTCAGGGGGGCAAGGTAACGCCGCCCTGAGGGCATGAAACAGAATTCCTGACTGAGGATGTGGTCAGGACTAATGACCTCTGTGGCTTTCTGGATAACACATTTTTTTCCAGATGGAGCTTAAGTCTGTTAGCTGGACTCCAATGATCTTGGAACAGACTTTGATAATGCTGCTGAGACAGTTCTTCTTCACAGATAGACCATAAAACTAACAAATAAAAGAAAACATCAACATACTTTCAATAAAAGAATGATAATGCTCTTAGAAACACTAAAAAAACAGTACAGTACAGTATACCTAGAGACACTAATGGTTAAATGAATATTGCGTTGCATAATTATGCAACCAAAAATGGTACTGATGTGTCACTAGTGAAAGAAAGTGACTACAAACTAGCATTACATAAAAAGGTGCACTCTACCCCTTCTTCTGTAAGACTCTTATATAAGAGGCTTTTAACAATCAAGGTCACCTCCCAATTGGACAGTTTCTTTGCTCCTCAGGTGCTGTGACTAATAGAGGCCTTCACATCTCTCAATGAACAGAGAAAGCAACAACAGTAGTCTCACCTCTCCAGTGGTTCACCTTAAAGCCACATCTGTTTGATTCTCTATATCTGTCTGATCCTGATGCCTGGCAGGAAAATGAGCATGTCTGGTTGCCACATGGGGGCCATATTGCTCTTTAGAAGTCATCTTCAATTAGTATTAAAACATAATCTCTCAATCAGTGTTTAATTTAACGTAGATTAACAGAATAAATTAGTGTTAAATTATTTATCATTAGTATAGAATATGTTTAAATTAGTTAATCATCATCATTATAATAATCATCAATAAATGAACGTGAACATTATATATAAAAATGAAGAGCCATGATGTTACATTGTATTGGTCTACTTGGCTATTACAACAGTTATACTCCAGGGGGTGCTCTTGAACAACATTGCATGTGTATTACAGTGTTAGTGGATTACACATACCTGGGACATTTATATATGTTAATGTTTTCAAGCAGATGAAACTGAAACTTCTGGTTGTAACACCAGGTGGTGTCCTAATCCAGCATGCATGAAATCAGGGCTCTGTGAAAGGCAACATTACACCTTGCCAGCAAGGTGTAATGTCAGGACTGTCAGGAGAATTAAAATGATAGTACTGGATGAAGCATTATTAGCATCTTTGAGGCTCCTCTCAAAAGAATTATGTAATATTAGCTATTGCCTTAAGAAATTACTAAATAATCGTAAAGATCATCACGATGGATCTAACAGGGGGCTGTGAAGAAGCGGCAGAAAGAGAGACTACGAAATACCATCAACTGGTCCAGGGAAAAAAGGGTGGACAATGTGGCTGTTTACAGTTGAGTTGGGATGTTGTGGAGTCCCAGCCCAATTTGTATGGAATTTGCTGACAAAAGGAGTGAGTAGGAGTGAGGGGCCATGACAGAAAAGCAGCTGGAGGAAGCGGCAGAAAGAACCTCCTGTTGGCTCTGGCACAAGAGGAAGACACTAGTTGGAAGACTGGAGGAGAGGGGCAGTGATTTGGCCAACACCTCCAACCTGCCAACTAGAGAGTGTTATGGATAAAGGTCAAAACACTGTGAAGGTTAGATACCATCCGATGACCTCTCCTCTGAGCCAAGGGTACATCCATTTAAAAAATGTGGTAACATGGCAACTCTGGTGTGATGCAAGCCCCCAAAATGTAAATATGCTATAATAATGCTACTTTATTTCAAAAGCCTTTTGGTGGTCTGTTAAAAAGATAAAGCTAACCGCAGTAGGTGATTTGAGGGGGGGTGCCAACCAGTTGTTAACAAAATGCATTCCCCTTGTTAACCTAAGAAAGGTTAGTCTAGTCTGCCTGACTCATTGATCCTTTATCTGAGTTGAGGTTTGTGCAAGTTAGAATCTGTGGCCCTGAACATGGCTCTATAACGTCAGTAGCCTAACTGTGCTGTGTATTGATTAATCCATGGTGCTGTCTATGGTGCTGACGTAGCAAACAGATTTGTAATTGTGCCTTTTTCTCTGTTGCTCTTCTGTCAGCTTTGTCTTGGAACAATAATAACTATATACTATAAATACTCAATTCTATAACAGAATGTGATCTATAGAGTAGTGTCACCTTCATGTAGTCGCAGAAGAGAGCTGCCTTTAGTATTGCTATAATATTTCTATGATCATTTAGTACTGTCTGTGCTGCTGAAAATACAACCCCGAACAAAGGCATATCTGTAATAAAATATTTTAGGGGAGACATGATTGCAGATGCAGTTTGTCCTATCGATGTTTGCCATAACCTGGGAGTGCAACAGGTAATGTGACTCACGAAATTAACCTGCAATGACTGCACTGAGCTCAGCTGCTATTTTGAGGTTTATACCATCAAAGTTAAGATGTGTTCTGAAAAATATAAGCATGATTAAAATGCTTAATATCCACATCCAGTAAAAGAATAGGTTTGTACAAAATGTGTTTTTAGTCTAACAACAGTTTCATTAAATTGAAATTAGGACTGCAATTACAATATCAAGAATTAAGCTAGGCCTACATAATAGTAATCCTGCAGTCTTAACTCTCCCATTGGGCCAACCCCTGTGAAAAATAACAGATTACCTGCTGGATAACAGTAATATATTCATAAGTATTCACAACTACTAAAACTAAAGCAATATTTAAAACAACTTAAAAAGGACCGTCCACCCTGCAAGATTTAAAAATAACTTTGTTTTTCAGGGCATGCAGACTAACATAGCTAAACTAAACTGACTGAAAATAGCTCTATGCTGCTGTTGCTAATCACGTTAACATTGCATTTAATTCTTACCCATGTTGAAGTGAATTTACTCAATTTGTTAATAATTCTGCCTTTGTGGTTATCTAGCAAACGGTCGAGCCACACACCGTAATTAGCCTACTAGAGCACTGTAATAATCTAAAGGTGTGACTATTGCAGTCATTACGGTAAATGCAGGCTGCGGAGTCTCTGTGTCCGACAGACCCGGAGTTGCACTGGAAGACACTGCGCTGAACAGGTAAAAATGACTCTTCTGTATTTGTACAACAGCGTGACATTATACAACTGAAAATGTGTAAATGATATGACTCATGAAAAGCATGTAATATGGGCGGTGAGAGGGAGGCTTTACACCCCGACAGTGAATTAACATTTCAGCAGCATTGAAGCAGAAATGATGAGGTGCCCCCTCTGTGTGGATGGAGAAAGGACGCATTGTTCGTTTACAGCAGAACTGGGTCTGAGTCTGTAAGTTACTGTCTCATCTCTCTTTCCATCCCGGTTTAGATGAGCGGTGTTGCGGAATTAGTCTGGTATGAAAACACAGCTGAGCAACAGATCTAGGAGCCACATCTCTAAGATAGGTAAGACCTAATTGTCTTTTCTGATATTTGTCCAATTACGCTGTTAAATGGCTATTTTTCGTTGGCGGGTTGAAAGGATAATCTCTGCATTGTGCTACATAAAAGCCTGAAAACCCTGCGGTCACTGCGGGAACTTGCCTTGCTGAGGAGGCAGTGCACGGCCACCAGGCTGTGGTGAGCCTAACACATGTTAGAAAGCAAAAGATGTGGTCGTTGTCAAAAAAAAAAATGAGAATCAGCCTTTATAGACATATAATTGTGATTTTGATTCTGAGTGAAGCTGCCTAATGAGAGAGAAGGAAAGGGGGGGTCTAAAACAGGTGCTGAGTCATATTTGTTGGTCATTTTCTGCTTGATCACACAAATCAGAGCCATAAAGGCATGCTTTAACTGATGTAATTACCATGGTATTTCATGTTAGAATCCACAAGTCCATCAAAATCAAGTGTTAAAGCTGATTATATTAAGACCTGGTCTCTTTACAAAAACCCCTCTTTGTCATAAACCCAGTACAGCAAATGCATCTTAAGCAGTCTTAAGGTCCTTTACCTTGTATTGAGTGGATGTTGAACAGTGAGCTTATGGATGATGAACGTCATCTGCAGTAGGCTACATATAGGCCTCACTCAAATCTCATTTACATACAGAGGCTGGCTATTGATTTGTCCCTGTCTCATCCACTTGCTTTCAGTGTGTGCAGATACATTTTAATGCCTGATCTTTTCAGGATGAGGATGGGGGTGCATTAAGTCATGGAAGGTCAGGCAGACTGGAGCTCCGCCTTACTAAAGGAGTGGGCTCATTTTCCTGGAGGGCCAGGCTGGTCGTGTATCATTTTCTATATTCCACCTATAGGTCTGCTTTTTGTAACTGCAAAGCACAGATTATACTGACATAACCTTTGGGCCGTTACACATCACTATTCCTGCTGTAAGGACAGACAGAAACATTTGGGAGACACCCATTGGTTTGTGAACTCCTGTTTTTAAGCCTCAAGATAGACATTTTGATTGTCACCATCTTGTTTTTTTGGAGCCAGGAGTGACTACATTTGGATGAGAAGGTGGAGCTGACACTAGCTGCTATTTTGGTTACCACTGTGCATTTACATTTTGTGGTCGACTGTTATATTGCTCATGCTAATGCTAATTTAAGCTAGCAAAAAACAGACATAAAAAATGTACTTGCCGGAAAAACTGAACAGCTGATTCCTCAGATGGTCTTTTAGCAGAACCAAATGCTAAAAATATTTTTTAAGTGACCAAAATTTTACAATTAATTTTCATGAACTGAAACTGAGACAGTGTAAAAAAATAACTAGGGTTATGACCAACATTGTTGTCATGGTAGTGACTTGGCAATCACAAGATAGCCACACCCCAAAGCATACCCTGCTTTATTATCTATTTTACTCTAAATGGACCTATAATTTACTAAATTAACATCATGCTCTATTGAAGAAAACTTTAAACTAGTTTATGGTCTCTTGAAACTTGAGAGCATAAACTCATTAGGAAAGTGTTTACTGGGGTAATAAATCCAGTGAGAAATAAGGTCATTTTCTTATAGACTTCCATAATCTTTTTAGAGCCAGTGGAGTCGCCTCCTGCTGGCCATTAGAAAGAATGTAGGTTTTAGTCACTTCTGCATTGGCCTCATTATTCAGACACAGAGCTTCCTCCTTTGTATGTCTCTATAGACACATGCACATGTATTCTCTGCTTTTGTCTATTTACATATTTTCATTGTCGTTTTGCTTTTCAGAGCCATTTTACACCTAAAAAATCAATAGATTATTATGCTACATTACATAAGTGTTGGAAACGTGTATATGTACAAAACCAACTCCTTTTAGCACTGCTCACACAATATAGATTTTATGAAACTCAATGTTAGCGCTAAACTAGGCTAACTGAGTTACACATTGTGTTAAGAGTTTGGGAGGGACTGGCCTTCTTGTACAATGTTGTGTCTGTTCTCTACCAGTGAAAGAATGAACCAATTTCCTCCCTCAAAGTGTAAAATATTTTCATTTATAAACTTCTCCATATTTACTCAAACTGAAACTCCCCTTGACAGAACGCAGTTTAAAACACAAGCTGATTTACAAGACTAATTTGGAAGTAAGTGAATATTCATTAAATATTTATCTGGCATAAAGATGTCAGCTGAAAATGAAGTTGTCAAGGTCATGGGTAGTCTATACCTGTGCTAATGAACCACTGCCTGTGTTGTGTGTGGTCGATATATGCTGGACTAAAAGACTGTCAGGCAGATTTTAGACATAAGATGAACCGGAGCACTGAGTGGTTTTCTTACACAGCAGTGTCTTTGGACATTCTGCACATTGCAATATCAAATGACCTCATCCTTTGGTGTGGATGAATGGAGATGTATAAGCTGAGTTTATGAATGCTTCAAGCAACAGGGGTGGGAATCTCAGGGAATCTCAAACCTTGATTTGATTGCAATTCTTCAATTTGAAATAGATGTTTGATTTCTTTCTGAATATGCAACAAAAAGGTTACCTACATTACATTAGGAGCATTCATGAGTCGGTCTTCTACAATCTTTTGCCTTTATAATAACAAGTAAATGAAAGTGAAATTTGGGTTAGGGTTAGACAGACAGACAGACAGACAGACAGACAGACAGACAGACAGACTACGAACTGAGATATTTTTTTCACCCCACAAGAGGTGTTTGAAGTTTTGTAAAGTGGTACAGTGTGTTGTTTGCTGCTGTTGGAGTGCGATATTCCACTTCACTTTACCACACATGACAGTTATTGATGAAGTTAATAAACGTAAAATGCACCAAAATGCTTGAATTTTTTGAAAATGAAAAACAAAACAAGTCTAGTGCTTGGAGTCCACATTATTTGTTCCGTCAACCTAACATTATAAACAACGTACAAAAATAGATTTTTTTTTGGTATCTGTGAATTGATTCAGAACTGCACCAGCTATTTCTGGGGCACTCCACATTGTGTGACTCGAGGATCCTACCAGTCCTGTTTAAATTATGTTTAAATTATTTTAACGTCCATCCTACAGTACAAACATTTTGTGTCTGCCAAATTCAAATATGAAGTGAAGGAAACCTGTCTTCTTGACTCTTCTCAAAGTCAGATCATGGTGGTGCCCTACATGCCTTTGTCAAATGGTGTGATGATAACTTCCTCAATGGTAATGTATCAAAGAGTAAGGAATTAATAGTTAGTATCAGACAGAATAATGATGGGGCAAGGATGTTCAAATTGTAGACACAAGTATCTGGGAACAGTGTCCGACTCTCAACTCAAGTTCAATGTAAACACAGGGTTGGTTGTCAAACATAATCGGAACACTGCAAAGAGACTTGTGCTCCTCCTGGGAGAAACAGGTGGCCCAGAAAGCAAAAAGAATTATCAGCCAATCTGACCATGTTTTGTTCAGTGAATTCACTGTAATGACCTCAGGCCAGTGTTAAAATGTGCCCCTTAGCACAAACCACTACTCAAAGTCTTTCATTCCCTCTGTTATCAGGCTATTAAACGCCAACAGGATTCTAGATAATTGTTACAGTTTTATAAACTTTAATTGTGTGAACTATACTAAATGGTTTTGTTTCATTTACTGCTGCTAGTTTTGTCCTTGTATTGATCCATGTATGTTGTTCTAGCCTGCAAATGAATGGTGCTTCTTGGGATCAATAAAGTTTTCTGAATCTAAGTCCGAATTGGAAATTATAATAATCGTGATTCTTATGTGAATAGATTATTTCCCCAGCCATAGCATTCTAGCATAGTTTTAGTTTGAATGACAGTGATCTGAGGCTGATAATTAAATCAGTTTAGAGTTGAAAATTTGTTCTGGAATGATGGGTTTACATATGGATCTAAAGACGGGAAAAAATCTCAATACTAAAAAACGGTTGGACTGGCTGAAAATTTGGGAGATCGTTTTACTACCAGTATCTTTAGTATCTATAGTAGCTTTGGCCTTCATTCAGTTATGATAGCATTTTACTACGGACACACCTGCAGTGTCTGTTTTGTCCATTGCACTGGATATCTAGTGAACATTCACAGTGATAGTTTGGGAAATCAATGTAACACTCACCTATATTTTCACCCCCTGATAAGACTGTTGTGCAAGTTATTCGGTTAAGCTGGGGATTTGTTGTGTGACCACATGTGTTATTTGCCCTAATGGACTGTGTTATGGAGTAATGCTGCTGTGTCACTGTATTCATGTATTGCAGTGATTAACTGGTCAAATGTAATGTAAAATGTAAAAATCAGCAAGATTGATGGGCAAAAGTATAAAAAGGCATACATTATAAAAGGAGATCCCTTAAAGGCCAAAGAATGAAACATTGACTGGACGGATTATTTTCATTGTCTACAGTGCTGTCTGATGTCAGGATGAGCAGTCCAGGCAGGAGGTGGCAGCTAGATTAGGTGGCACTGCGGCAGGCCAGTTCACACCCATGTGTGGTGCCTCATACTGTAGGTCAGCTTTACATAAACCCCGTTTGTCAGTGAGACAGCCTAATCCCGATTCCTACAGAGATACTTAGTCAGCCATGCATACACACACACACACACACACACACCAACACACTTGTCACATTCAAAGATTGACGCAATGCTCCCTGTGTGTTTGTGTCTGTATCTGTGTCCATGTGTGATGTGTGTGGGCCAGAGAAAGTGGGGAAGGCTCTTTTGTATGAAAGAGGAGAGGCACTTGGTGGAAGCTTTGGCAGCAGCACCAACACAGCCAACATGTCTGCCAATTAGATGCCAATCTCTCTCCCTCCTTCTCTTTTTATTCTGTCTATGTAACTAAGTGAAGTACTCCAGGTTTTTGGAAGATTGATCCATTGGTCATTGTGCGTATGTGGTGAGAAGAAGCTCCTACGTTTCTCATTTCTTAATAAATTGATTAATAGCTAAAAATGTATTAAAAATGTAATTTAAAAACAAATCTGACATTTTAATAGTTCCAATATCAAAGGGTGAAAAATGCCTACAGTTTCTTAAAGCTCAAGGTGATGCCTTCAAATTTGTACAAATGTAAAACAAATTGTTTTACATTTGCAAAAAAACCCTGTTCTGCTTGACCAACTCTTCAGAGGCTTGCTGAGGAGCAGTAAAGTCTTGTTAGATTACTGCAAATGCAAACCCAACATTTCCTGTTTTTGCTGCATCATATTAAAAGCTTTTGAATGACTAAATAATGGGAGACTTTTATTGTGAAGAAGTTATAGGAAATGACACGTGTTCCTGGATTAGCAGAGCTTTGTTAACAGTGCTAAAAGCCGGTAGACACAACAACATATGGAGACATATGGAGCTATTTGTTGAGCAGATCAGTTAGAAATGATGCAGGGAGGATTAATACTAGCAGAAGCAGCCACAGTGATGATGATGTTTGATGAAGAGCTGCAGACAGTCAGCACACCTCCAACAGGTAAACAACTTATTTTTCTTTGCCCTGCTGTGAAATGAAAAACTAAAACACTTGCAGCTTGCTAGCTTGACTCCAGTCATGGCTCAGTTTGACTATACCCAAAACAATGCAAAAATGCTATAGTGAACAATGAGCAGTGAACTTGCTTTGACAGTGAGATCCAGGATTGTTTTCTCTGAACTTGAAGTTGACATCGCCTGTTTTCAACGGTAGGGAGACTAAACAAACAATAAGGTTGAGTACATGGTCCATAAACAACGATCGACTACATTTTGTAAATAAGCTGTCAGCTTATGTTCAGTTCTATAGTGAGAAGGCCAAGGACACCACCGGAAGTCAGGTCAGGTTTTGTGGTCAGTATATGATTCAATTTTTGTGTTGTTAAGATTGTGTCTAAAATGCCTGTGCAATAATAAATTGGTATTGACAGCTGGAGTGAAACAGGCAGATGTTTACTGACACAAAGGTTCAAATGTCTGAGTGTACAGTGTTCTTTTACTCAAAATAATATGACATACTGAGGTTGCAGCGGTAGTGTCTGTGTACTGTGTTCCAATTACAGCTGTTGTAATACTGCCTCTAACAAATTTAGTCAGCGGTTCAAATTTGATTATGTGAAGGATTCAGTATCAGAGCAGATAAGCATCTTAATGAAATCTGTATAACTTAACGGTAGTAATGAGAATCAGTAGATGGGTTCAACACAAAAATGTGTCATGATGCCCACCTTACTCTTTGAGAATCTACACATGTACACACAGGACTAAGGTTTTATTGCCTTTGCAGTCATCTCATGCTCATAAAATTAAAATTTCCCTGACGGTTCCATCATCAAAGGGAATAAAAAGTCTTAGTACTAATCCTAGATCAATGTTAAAATTCTGATGGACTAGAGAGTGCTGACTTCAGTTGTTGTGCTCTTGACAGCTATGTCAGGGAATGGGCAATCACACTGACAAGAAGAAGCCAAGTAATTTACTTTGTTGGCTATGTCTCAGGAGTGGTAAAACTGAGGTCATCTGAGCTACGACCAAAGGATATCCACATTGTCCACTGACAGATTTCTACCTGCTACACGATAGGTGTCTTGTTTTGTTCGTCAATTTTTTTTTTTTTTTGTCTGCCGTGAGAGACACTTGGGATCAAGCTAGATGGCCTATAGTTTGCAGGATGCTGAGGTGAATCAAATCCAAAAGAGTCTACCCCAACACCCAGGCTCTAGCTGTTTTCCTGACAGCTGTGAGTGTTGGGTAGACCACTGCAGCATACTGATCTTCCATGAGTGAACCTCCTCTGTAATGATGATTAAAAGATTTCAGACTAAGTTACTGCACACCTAACGTAATGCACCAAATAGTTTGCTACACAGAATCATCTGAGAAGTTGTATTTGGAAACTGCTTGCTCTCTGTGTGTAATATTACAGAAGTTTACTAGTTTGACTTTCGAAATATAATTCCTTATATTTAGACATGCAAGTGTTTAATGCTATTGGCAATGGCATGTACACTCATGCAGTTTCATGCAGCAAAGCATGTTGAGGAGCAATATTTCTCTAAGCTCTCAAGCAAAGCTGTATGTGAAACAAATTGAAAACAAAACTTGAGCAGGGAGTTAGCGGGCTGACAGAGATACAAACAGGCCAGCTGTATGTATACCCACTGCATATCACAATAGCAGCAAATATAAAAGATGCAACTAGAATTTTGAATGAGGAATTTATTTTTGGCACCAGTATGATGTCTGTATAACTTTTTCTATAGAACATTATTCTCTTCACCGATCATTACATGACAGAGCAGGTAGAGAGCTGATAGAAATACAAGTGTAGGCAGAACTAGGAAAAATGTCAGGATGACTCACAGCACACCTAACTATGCAGTGTTTCCTCTTCTCTCCACTTTTGTGTGGGTATCACTTGCAGTTTTGTGTGCTATTGTTAAAGGAAAAAAAACTGTCGCTTTCACTTTGATATCTTGTGTGTGATGTTGAGTATATCCTAGGTTTTATTTTGTGACAAAATGCTGTAATGTAGTTTCTTTCTACCTGCTTCATCTAATTCAATTACACAGCGTGTTTTCCTGCATTTTGGGGATTTTGATTTTCATATCTATATGAAACATGGTCAAAGTTCCAAAACTTGAGGTTAACATAATGTAGAATTTATTTTCAATAAAATTCAGTTCTACAATTTCAATGTTCAATACTCAAATTTCAATTCCTCCCTGTAAGTCAAAAGCCCAAGTTTAGCCTGGTCTGAGCACGTTTTGTTTTTGACCTTGCCGATGAGTTAATGTCAGATCGTCACGCATACCCATGAAACAAAAGATATTCTAGTTGAGGTCCAGAATATAAATATGGACCTGGAAATGTGCATAATATGTCCCCTTTAAGGTTAAAAATGAAATTGCTCATTGACAGCTGGCCAACACTCATCGGCTCAAACTGCACACAATCATAGTCTTGATACAATATATAATAAACAGATACAGTATATTGGTCAAATTCTTTATGGTATCATTAAGTGTGTGAGCACTGCAGAGACTTGGGGAGCCTGAACCCCTTAGATGAGCCAAAGACAGCCATTTCTCCACCTAGAACTTTGAATCCCAACCACCCACCACTTACTTGTCCACAATGGTTTGAAAATTAAAAAGTGTGGCTCATGCAGTTGTATCACGAATATCCCTAAGCCTTCCCTACATTCTCCTGTTTTATCTCTCGAGATGAAGAATTCCTCATGCACTAATGACAGGCCTCGCAATCTGAAGTCTGATACCAGCGCATGTGTGCCATCTGAGCGATCCTGTCAATCAAGGTGCAATAATTTGCAATAATCATAGTCAGAGCTAAATAGAATATGGGTTCCCAGAGGTTCATGAGGCTGTTCCAGGTGCTCTCCAGCAGAATTAAATGGAAATGTATTAAACCCTGGCTCAGATGTGATTTTATAGTCTGCACTTTATTGTCGGGTAATTCATCTATTATACGTGTGTCAGAATGTGGTTTAACAGTGTCATAATTCCACTAAAATGGGTTTTAATGTAAGTAGGGAATTCATCATCAAAGTTTCCTTCCTGACAAGAGCAAACAGTCTAACATACTTTATATGCTGATACTGAATGCCAATGTGAGCTTACATAAATCACTTGTGTTACAGCCTCCGTTAGGATAATTGTGTCCCACATGGCTTTTGTGAAATGTTTTAATATTGCTGCTCTGTCTGCCATCATGCTCCTCTTAATGGCTTTTCGTGATGGACCACAGAGGTTGATGGTGACGCCCCCTAAGGTCTGCGACTCAGACCAGGCTGAGGAATAAAATCTTCGTTTTTCTTTCTCAGCTAAATGAGAAAACAGGCAGAGAGCACTCAAGTGAATAAGACATTATGACCTTCTTTCCACCTGCATTAGAACACATCTTGGATAATGGCATTGTATTCAGAAATATGCAAAAACCCATCAATTTCAAGTATAAATGCACCCAAGATAAGACCATTTATTCACATTAGAGATACATGAGAGATGCATTTAGTCATATCGACAACCACAGGGGGTTAATTAAATATCTCTCCATTTCAGATTAACACAAATGTCAATGTATTGTGTAGCTGTGAGGATAACATTGTTGATTATATGGGTGAATGTTACCTGAGAAAGTGATGTGTGTAGTAAACAGAACTTTGAAGTGTCACCAGATGCTTTGTAAAGTGTGGTATCTCTGGGAGTGCTTACAAGTTAGATATGAGACAGGAACATGAATTTAGTGCTGGTCAGTATGAACATTAAAAACAGAACTTAATAGATATGCCAAGGACTTTAACATTGCTTAATTTTTTATTCATTTAATTTTCAAAACTAAATATTTAAAGATAGTTGTACACTATAAACTGACTAAAAAATAAGTTATTCAATATTCAATATTATATATATTCTTTGATGCCAACATCTCAGTTCATATGAAGGAAACATTATGAACATTACCTGTGCAAATCACCCTTACAATTACAAGCTTCGATATTCAAAACTTGTAAACCATTACAGATTTCTGCCAGGAAAACCAATCTGTCCGCAACTGGTTTCAGTGTGGAACTGTGGCAGGTGACCATGTACCCACTAATGCTGAAGGGAAATTTGCTTGGTGGCATTTCCACCACTGCAAAACATCATTGTAACTGTTGACTTCCACAGTCTGCAGGTAGTCTCTCATCTCTACGTCTCCTCCTCCTCCTCGTCTGAGAGAGTTGCACTGCTCTCAGCTGTGCTGCTGCTACCCTGCTTTTTGAAAAAGCTGGCCAAGTCTTTTTTCTTTTTACCTCAGGTTCAGTTGCTGCTGCTGCTACCACAGCTCTTGGCAGAGTTGATGAAGTGCCTGTGGCATCTGCCTGTTGCTCTGTCAGCAGTGATTTGATCTGTCCTACTGTTCTAGCTTTGATGTCATCCACCTTTTCATTCTTGATGTAGGCAGTTATGAAACATGGATCAAGAAGAGAAGCTATATCTAGCAGATCAGCTGTGCCAGAATCTGACTACTTTTTATTCAAGCAGGTTAGAACGACCGTCTTCATGTCCTTGGCCAGTTGAGTGTAATTTTCTTCATGAAGAGATGGAGTACTGGTTTGAAGAATGAGATGCTAACATAGTGTTCACCAGACAAGGCATCTGTTAACTCCTGAAGTGAGCTCAACACCTTGTTTATTGCTTTCTGCACCTCAATGTCCGGCCAGCTGGAAACCAAGGCCTTGTTTTCTTGTCAGCTTTTAGCACCTGACTTATGGCTCTCTTCTGCTCAATCAGTCTTTGGATCATCCTTTGTCGTGATCCTCAGCTAGTAGAATAAGTTACTAGTGTTACCACTGGTGGCAACAACAGTAGCTCGACAATCTTTGCAATAGTCTTTTGGTCAACATCAGATTTTTTTAAATGAAAAGAACTTCCAAACAGCAAGTTCTTCTGGTGCATCTCAAGTCTCTCTTTCTTCATCCTCCATCTATGGAGCCTCTCTCAGCTGTAAACAGACTGATATACTTGTGTGTATATTCTATACATAAAAATATACAGATATCTCATAGTAGTCGATTAGGATAGATGACTAGATGATGTATCTCTCTTTAATCTGGTAATTTGTGAACCTCCTTGAACGCTGTGTGTCATTGAATGTGTCCTAGCAGGCTTCTCTTCTTGACAGGCCAATCCTATTGCACCAAATCACATTAGTATGACAGCAACCAATTCATACTTGCTACTCACTACTCCAAATACCACAAGGCTTTATTTGGAGAGATCCTCTGTCACAAGTGCTGCACTATGAAGGATAAGCACAGATCCATTATAGTGTGGAGTTGTACATACAGTATGTATCCTTCCTTCTTTAAAACAACCTGTGGTTTGACTTCTCGGGAGGAGGGGAAGCAGCTTTCTTCTTTTAGTAGTAGTTAATCTTGGACCATCTGCTCCGGCCAAATGCTATTTTGATCTCACCTTACCTCATACAACGTCATACACCTGTACTCATGCTGACATGCCTGTTCAGTCAACCTCAACCTGTAAGGCTAAATGAGGATACATAAACCATCAAAAGACAACATTCATGTTAAAAGAGAGGATTGCTTGCCAGAGGAACCAGTTGTAGGTTCACGTGTTACATAAACCATTCTTCTTTTTGGTTGGGATTCATCAGCTCACAAAAAATACCTGATATTAACAAACACATTAGGTAATGTGGTGGTTAAAATAGCTAATCAGCAGTTACATTAATCAACACCTGAGGAGCATCTCATTAGGAATTGGAAAGCATTCTCCTTCATAGTCTCCATAAACCAAGGCAATAAATAAAAGGACAAAAAAAAAAAGTTCCCTATTGGCACAGAAAGGAAGTTGCTCCTGTAAATAAACAGCCTGCTAATTTGTCAAAGGAGCTAAAACATTGACCTCTGGAAGGAGATCACTGAGCAGGATGTTGTGTCCTTCTCGAGAACTGGACTTTTCAACTCTTGCCTCTAACAGTAAGTGCACCACAGCCACAAGAGGAAGTTGCTGGTGTGTAATCCCTAAAATGATTGATGAGTGCACCAGTGTTGCCATATGTCATGATAAAAGAGCCCAATAGATTAAATAGATAGATTAAAAGCAATTTGAGTTTATCCTTTACAGGCAAGTTGCTGTCTCTCTGTCTCACATTTATTGAATTCAAACATGAGAAAGCCATACAACTCTTCATAAGAATTGTATATCACTGTATCTCCCTCTGTGTATTGTACATTTGTATGGAGGAAGTTCATTCTCATTTTTGTGACTACTGAAAGGTAAATTATATTACTGTTGAATTTAATTAGAATTAAACAAGGCAGGCGTAGGGAAAGTGCCAGTACAAAACATGAAATGACTTAATTATGACATTTTGTTAAACTAAAATAGGCACTGACCTTCCCCTTTCCATCACATGCCAGAATACAAAAATACACAATGAGAAATCATGGTGGTCATACTGTAAGTAACCTGCACAAACAATACAATGGTTATTAGATTACAGGGATTAAGGGATAGTGTATATACGATTAAGTGGGGAGAACCACCCGACTGGAGGAAATTACAGGATTACACCAGGGGAACACACACACACACACACACACACACACACACACACACACACACACACACACACATACACACACACACACACACACACACAAACAAACACACATAATGGCCAATTACTGTAAGAATATGTCTTGGTTGTAATTTTATGATGGGGTAGAATGGAAAAAGGTAGAGAAGTGGAGGTGGATGTTTGAGTCACTGACATTTAAATTTTGCAAAGTAATTTTTTGCTCAACTTGGAACTGCACATAAGTATCTTACACAGTGAGGACATCATGCACTGTAAGACCAGTGAGAAGCAAAACAAATGTGACATAGATAAAATTACCTTACGATATGGTTAATGATATGACTCAAATTAAGCACATTTAGCACAGACTAATCCTGACCGTGCAAACTATTCACTTTAACAAGTAATTTCATCTCATATTTAGCCTTGGAGATAAGAGAAATGAGATAATGAAATTTGTTCTGGCACAGTTTCCCTGCTTTTAGGAATAGTCAAGAAATGACCTAACAGAATAAGGCAGATTAATGCAACAGGGTACAGAATTGATGAAATAATTGCAGCCTATAGGCAGATGTATTTACTGTCTTTTTTAAAAATGTATAAATATGCAGTATATTTTTTGGACATTTTATATTCCTTTATAGTGACAGTAGAGAGAAGATAGGAAATGAGGGTAGAGAGAGAGAGATGTGGAATGATGTTGTAGTTTTATATCTTAATCAGTGATACAAATACAAAAAGTTATTATGAAATACTGTAAACTAAAGTGTGGACTCACCTGCCTAGCCAACATTTAATCAATCTCAACCAGTTCCAGCTAATCCAAATACACATCCTACTGTCCAGGCTAAACCCCTGTAGCCTACATTCAGTGTCTGACAAGGTTATACTTACAGCCCCCCTTTCAACTCACTCTGACTGGTCCTGATCAATCCCACTAGTTAGAGTGATTCCATTAGGTTTACAATTGCTACTAGAACAGTGTATTGAGACTTGTTGCTTTCTTCCAATGTAAACCATTAAGTCAGATCCACCAATTATTCACACACACACACACACACATACACACACACACACACACACACACACACACACACACACACACACACACACACACACACACACACACACACACACACAGAGGTTGCTCTTTCACAGCCTCCAATCAATGAGTGTCTTGTCAGCAGGTGTGCCTTCCCTTTAATTTGCTCATTGCAGTGTTCTGCTGTGTTGCAGTACATGAGTTTAGCTGCCCTTCCCTTGTTTTCAGCAGCAGGGGATGGAGGGATGAAGAGATGGATGAAAGAATCCTGGAGAAGGAAGTATTTGCACTCTGCCAGATTTTTCCTGTTGTCATTTTTCCATAGGGGACAGGAAACATTGAAATGCAAAGCTGGATCAACATGATCGCACTTATATCACATCTTCTATTCCAAATGTGTGTTTGTGCAGTCATTGCAGTGACGCCTGCTTTTGCTTCCATGGCAACCTGGCATGAGTTATCTAATGATGATGGGGAGATATTTGTGATATTGCTCACTATTGGGTCTTTTGCATATAATCGTATATTGTACAGTACACTGAGAGAATGAAAGTTGAGGAGTATTGGTGTGTGAAAGATTAGATAGAGAGTAAAACCCATGATGTGTGACAAGCTGACAAACATTTATTGACTCAGTTTTATTGATACTGTAGTTGAGAGTCACAGTTTAGTTGTTTTAGCAAGCACTCTGGCTTTTTATGGGGTTATGGGGTAGGTCAACTTTGCTCTTTTGGAGATAATGCTGACCATTATTATTTATTACACCATCCAGCCATCCCTTCAGTATGAACAATATGACTCCTTAATATAACTGAATATTTTAAAAGTGTAGATTGATTGATGAAAACAACAGAGGGTGGCAGTGGCAGTGGTTGTGATAATGGTGAAATTATATTTTCAAGTTTTTTGTACTGCTCTGTGTTGTTTGAAACATTCCTATTCCATCAGACAGCCAATGAGACAGACATGTGAACAACACAGCTTTTTGAGCTTCTGTAGCAATGAATTTTCCCCACTGTGGGATCAATAAATGTATCCTTATCCTTATCCTTATACTATTATATATATATACTACTATTATACCGTGTATGATGCCAAGTCACACAGCCAAGTCACACAGTCATGTCACCCAGTGGAACGATGCAGCTAACTGATGCTCATTTAGTAGTTTTTGGACAACAATGAAGCTCTACGGCACAGAAAATAATAATAATATCAGTCAATATATCAAGCTTTGGATACACACTCAATGCTTTTTTGTAGGATCAGTTCATTATTGGTTTGCCCCTGAATTTTGTTGACAGTAAGAAAAATATAGAAAATCACCAGCCTTATGCTTTAATGTCACTTGTCCTTGAGTGTCTCATTAGTTGCAGTTATACCTCCTCTCACTGTCCTCTTATTTGCTCATTACTCCTTTAATCTTACCCTCAATTTAGCCACTCCAGTTCCTCCTTTCTTTTTCCTTTGCAATGATAAATGTGGTTAGACATAAGGAAAATTAGAACCAAGGTCAAGTTATTGCATATCATCTGCTGTGGGTTGTGTTTGTACTAATTGGGTTATATATCATGGTGTCAGGGTAAAGGTGTTCCACTGTTGGTGGAAAGTATGCTTCAGTGTCTTTGATCAACGCTTATCGATTCTTTACAGCTCTGTAGAATTTGTTGGCTTAGTTTTGCTCTCTACCAACTCATGAGGGAAATATCACAGGCTAGTCACCAACTGTGTCTGTGGTGGTGCTGAGGAGGTAGTGGACAGTGGTTTTTAGAGCGTTTCTCTTAAAACTACTACCTTCTGTGGTCAAAAACGACACTATGACAGCAGTGAGAGTGAACCAAAACAGTACGGCTGTGCAGTAGACAGTTAAATAATGAGCTGTAACTTGTTTAAAAGCTGCAGAGGTAAATTATTGTGCGTTCATCACTATGAGTTATGCCTCTGACATGGCACACTGCCATTTGATATATCGCTTTTATGAAAAATATCAATTATATGTGCTTTAACCAATATATGGTCAGTCAAGAGTCATTGTTACATTTTATCCCCACAAATTGATGTAGTGGCTTTAGAGGAACTGAATTTTTTTGCTAATATGTCACATCGGCAGCCATGAAAAACATTTTCTACCTTCTGATATAAACCTTCGCTTAGGCTGAATCAGCTAATGTAGTTATCAGTTGCCATGGAGACTGACTGAGTTAGGGTGTTGCTGTGGCAACTGAGAGGCTGCTCATTACCACCCACAGCTACCCCCATCACTACCTCGAGCCAACCAGTATCACACAAACACGCATGTAGATGTACACTGACATACACTTAAGCACACACACACACACACACACACACATACACACACACACACACACAGTAAATACGTTTGTATAATGTGTCAGTTGTGAATCAGAAAAAAAACCTTACAGACAAACAGAGACAGGTGGTGTATGTATTCCTATACAAATGGAAACATTGTACACATAACAGTAAGGCCCGAACTGAATTGAGACGGTGGGGGAGGATGATACATTGGTCAACATAAGTGGATGTATCATTCCTCTCACCCCAAAGCACAATAGTAGCAACACAAATTTGTTTTTTTGTCCATATTTTTGACTTAGTATTGAATGCTGGTCTCTGTTAGAATCCAGTATAATTCATTGTTTCTTACATAGTTGATTGTTTGATTGCATTTTGGGTTTTAACTTTTCACTTTAAAATCTAAAGCCAGTGACTCTGGATTTGCATGATACAGTCGATTAAAGATTAGAGCAACAGTACTCACTCTCAGCTAGGAGCCGATCACAAATCAGCATACACTTTATCAATCAAATTAGCTGCACCTGTAGTATGCAGCCTCCTGGTGTCATCAGGACAACATTGCTCCCAGTTCAATACTCCCAGGCTGTTGTAACAGTAGGTATTTTGCATTATAGCAAGAAAAGTACAGGTGTTACTATTACCATTAAGGGAGTTAAGATTAGGGTGAGGGTTAAATGGCTAAATGGAATTCAGCCATCGTTGATCAAATTATTTTACACCTGTGCTTTTTCTACTTTGATACGTCAAAATGTCTAGAAGTGGGGAAGATCTATTTCTTGTTATTATTGTGCACTAATTTATCCTTTCCTTGGTTGCCTCAATCTGGAATTGCAAATGTTTGTTGATTGATTGATTGGTTGATCAACAGAAAATTGAATTGGCAACTATTTTGATTATTGTTTAAGTCAATATTTAAAAAAAAAACCAAACAATATCTAATCCCAGCTTCTCAAATGTGAGGATTTGCTGCTTTCCTTCACCTCACATTATAGTAAATTGAATATTTGGGTTTTTTGGACTGTTAGTCAGACTAAATAAAACACGTTTCCTTATGTTTTATAGACCATACTATTATTTAGGTAATTGAGAAAATAATCACTAGATTAATTGATAATGAAAATAATCATTAGTTGCAGCCTTACCTCAATTTGACTAAACTTCGGCATGCCTTATGACACTTACAATGGGATAGGATAGACCACCAGTTGTTTGTATTCTTTATAAAAATGCATTTAATGATGCAGTGACTGACCAGTGAGAGAAGTTAATTGCAATAAAGTGTTTAAAAAGAGGCTGTGTAATTTACTACTTGTGAATTGTTGCTGTTAGCCTGTTAGCCTCGCTTTCTCACCTTCCAGCAGTTTTAACTTACAACCCTGCCATCACCATTTTCCTGCCGTGCCTGCTTTTTGCTGTGTCATGCAAATAAATGTTGTGAGATAGTCCGATGGTTTATGTTTGTAACCAGCTGTGGGGCTTATCCATTTTTTTTCAGCATTCTTTACCGCTTATGTAGTCTACCATAAGATTGAATCTATTTTTTTTATCAGGAAACTAATGTCTCTTGATCTAAATTATTTGTCATTTAAATTACAGTGTGTGAAATGATTATAATGCTAATTGTGTTATTACTGTCGTTTTACTTCCAGGACATCCTGGGCACAGGAATAATTTAGATTACTAAATTAATAGTGCTACTAAATTATAAAAGCTATTATTGAAGCATTTATGAAAATAACTTTCACATGAAATACTCATTTAATACACATAACAATGATTTAAATATGAGATACATTTCGGTCGCCATGTTAACAGTGAGATGTTGTCAGAAACCTGACCCACACACTTAATCATGGCTTCTTGCCTGCGGTTGTTTATTAATTCAACAGTGGTTGTGTTTTCTGCTGTGGCTCACTGTTTCACTGCTCCCCTGATAGTTGTCTCTGTGATACTGATACACACACACATGCACATTGCACACTGCCCAAGAGATTCATAGAATAAGCTTTATAGTGATTCCCATATGTTGAATACAGTAAACAGAGTGAGTGTTTTCTCACTCTATCTTTCTAGCTGAATCATTGGGGTAGATTTTCCCTTCTAAGACAGCAATATTACACCTACAGTCAGTAAAGTTCACATTAACTGATGAGGTTATTTGTGCTCTATCAAAGCACAGCAGAACTGTGTTATCGAGAATAAACTGTCCAATCTGTCAGTGTTGAACAAAACACTAGCACTAGTGTTCTTAAAACCTCATGTGGTTCATGTTATGAGAAAATGATAATATGAAGGCAGTGAGATCTGCATCCACCTACAACAGTGAGTGGTCACAGCGAGTGAGTGTGCACACTGTATGTGTGTTATGTTTGCACTGGTGTGTTTGTGCAAGATGGCAGACTGGGGAGTGGGGAGTAGCTGCTGGTAATATAATTGAATGGTGCTGTTTATGTTGCAGTCCAAGAATGTTGGTATTGGCAGTAGCAGAAGAAGTAGCCTTCTCAAAACTTTAAACTATTAATGCCACACTAGTCATGGTCATACATAGAAAGATTTACTTAGATAGAAATGCATAGTGATAAACTCCAGAACAAGCCATTGGACCAAAATGGTTACAAATCGAAAAATAATTGTTGTGACAACTCAGTGGTTGATATCTGCTTCAGCTTAGGCACAAAAACCACATCCATGATCAAGAGGTGCACAGCACACTGACATAGATTAGTTCTGGTGCTCCTTTTGTGCTCCTTTTTAAAATAATTTCAGGGTAAATTAGTTATAATATAATATAATATAACATAATATAATATAATTTGTTTTATATTTAAACATCATAATAAATCTATAGCAGTTTGGGGCCCCTTTTTGTTGGGGACCCCAGGCATTGGCGTTCCTTACCTAATGGTAAATGTATGTATTTAAAGGAATGGTTTCTTCTTTTCTAATGTGACTGATGAGAAATGCTGATGAAACATAAAGAGAAAGACTGGGGGAGAACCAAAATGAGGTGGAGACAGCAAGGCGACAGAGACAAATGGAGGGGAAAAATCAAATTTTAGTAAGGTCATTTATTCTTTAATGTGTATAAAGCCTTTGTTTTTACTTGTACTGTTTTCCTTCTCTTTCCTTCAAGCGAAAAAAAAATAGCATTTGTTTATTTATTTGGATCCCCATTACTTGTTACCAGCGCAACAGCTTCTCTTCCTGGGGTAAAAGAAGAGGGAGAGGAAATTCACTTCCATAATTTGCAACCAGAAAAAACCCAAATCGATTTTGAAGGTTCACTCTGTCGCTCTTTTCTTTTTCTCGTTTTTTCATTTGCAAAAGGAAATTATTTTTGTTGACTGTAGCAAAAAACACTTGTATAGAAAATCCCCAGTGCTTCACTTATCATTCTAAAACACACACTTTCATGCATTATGCAGTATTTGTACAGTTTTAACTGTAATAATATGATCCTTATAGTGTTTCACCAGTGTGCAGTAGTGTGAGAAAGATAAGGGTTCTTTAGGACTGTGGTTTATAATTTCCATACAAAAGGCAACTTTCAAATGCTCATGGCTCTATGAATGTGTTTCTTTTCATACTTGCTTTTTCCTCTGAATTTATTCTTATTGTTGTGATTTAGTGCTTTCTCATTCAGAAATGACAGTTATACATTCACATTATATATTTTATTATAAGTTATGAATAGAAAACAAAATGTTAAATGGTGGATGTTAAATGAAGGGTTGTAACAGGGAGGTTGAGCAGAAACAATATTGCCTAATTAGGTTTGATATAAATACTTAACTGGCTAGATAATGAGACCACTTATGAGCTCTTGCTTTATAACACGGTTGCAGAATTGTTATTGCATGGCCAAGCAATTAGGCATAATACTTGAGTAACATAATACTTGAGTGTACTTGGTTACTTTTCACTTCAAGATAGATAGATAAATCTCAGCACACTAATGATACCATATCATTGTAACAAATTAACAAGTGCTTTTTCTGTTCAACCAAAATCATTGCAGTGATTGTTAGCAGTGACATTTTAATGTGGGCCCAGCCCCTGTGTGTGCTCCAGCTCCAGCTAAAGAAAGCAGGGCAGCATCTTCCAAACCCCACCCAAAAAAGAGGGACGACTGATGTGGCTTCAGAAAAGGCCACAGAGGCTTTAGAGGACCTAACCAGCTGCCTGCCTCACTTTTTCCAACCTCCTACCAGTCTCATAGAAACACACAGAATCAACAGAACAACGAGGGATAAACATGGCTGCAATTCATATACAGTAATAGTCATGATGAAAACAAGTAGCTGACATACAACAATTTACACTTTGAGTGACCATAAACTATTATGGTTTTGCTCACCCTAATGAACATCACCCTAATGGACAGATGCTCCACTGGAAAAAGTTCTAGGCTGAATTTACTTAAATAGAAACACATGTATTTTATGCAGTTTTCCTCCAGCACACCCTGTGACTGTTTGGTAATTTCCTGGATCCAATCGAACATGTTTGTGCCGAGGTGGGAGGAGAAGCACTGATGAGGAGGCTGTGTTTATGCAGATTTTTGATGATTTTGGAACTGAATTGTGTTAAAAACTGGCTCAGACAACCTCTTATCGCATATTTTCTTGGCACACACAAACAGACCTTTCCAAAATCATGACACATTTCACATATGTTTTAGTTTTTTGTTTTTTTTTCATAAACTGCAGAATGATTTTTGCTTGAGTTCTGCAGAAACATTAATACTATTTGATGAGTGAGTTTCCCACAACAACTTGTAGAACGTCTCATCTTTTCCATGCAGTTGATTTGAAACCTGTCGTCATCACACAGCAGCAGGAATGAAACGTGTGTTTCATCTTCACTCTTTGATTTGAGAGAAGTGCTGTGCATAATTTAACGCAACGATGGCACAGCAGCAGCAACTTTATTAATTATTTTAATCTCTTGACACAGTGATAGATTGGGAAACTAAACATCATACTGGAAAGCTATTAACTCCCACATTCTGAGTTTTAATAGTCAAATTTTGTCCTCAGGGTGGGTTATAAGCAAATTTCTTTAATCCATCTGACAGTTTTATGAAGCCTGTAAGCAGAAGTCAAAACTTTTTTTTTCTGTCACATCAATGGAATTATTACAGTGAGTTTTCCATTTTGCCACTTTGCAGTCACGTCTCAACATTCTTGCAGTGGTTTCTGTGGCATGCAATCAACTCCAAATAACTCCACAAAATGACCTATCTGCTGCGAACAAGAGACACAAGAGGCGTAACGTGAGAATGATACTAGCATAGCAACAGCAGCAGCTAATGCTCAATTTGTCTGTCAACACAGCCTTATTTTTTTCCCTCCCACAAAGACCAACCGTACTCTGCCTCAGATTGGCTGGTATTCATTCTCCTCGTTGGTTAGGCTGGTTAGGTTAAGGCATGAGGAGAGAGATGGTTAGGGTAAGAACATCAGGGACAGAGCCAATCAGAGGCAGAGTCGGGGTGGGTCTTCACAGAGTGCAGGTGGGGAAAAAACAGCAGAACACACAATTGTAGTAATTATGCCTTTAAAAAAGAGTAAAATACACTTGTGTAACAGTGTGCGTTGTGTTTATGTGACCCTTTGTTGAACGCTGTATTGATGAAAGTAAAAGCATTTCATCAGACAGGCATGAGACTGACAACTGAAAAATACTTTCTGTGTAGGTTGTAGGTGTTAGTGAAAACTATATAAAAATCTCTCCTCCCTGGTTTCACCTGTTGCTGTTTTTAAAGATGATGAGAAGAGCTTTTGTGATTGGACGTCACCAAAGCCCGCCTCAACTCTCCCTGCTGATTCTGTATTCCTCCTACTAATAATATGTTCAGTCTCTGTTGTGCAGACCTGTGTGTGACTGCGCCCTGTTTGTTCCAAAGTTGAAAGAAATGTGCTGATCATACTGTACGAATGTGTGTTTGTGCAGTGTTTCAAGAAAATAGAGCTTAAGGAGATATGTGACTGAAGCACAACATGAAGAAATGCAGGGATGTGTAGAATTTAATTCAGCACCTGTCAAGTTGCTAATAAGCTGACTGTGTTATCTGCCACATTAAAGTTGTAGGTTGTTGTGTAATAATGCATCACAGCTGTCCAACTGTATAATCCATGATCGTCCTAGATGACACTGAAGTTTACTAATTTGTTTGAATCTTGTACACTGTCTCTTCCTTTATTTATGTAATGATCTAAAATGGGAGATGAGGATAGATTTTTCACACCGGTGGAATTTCATGTCCTCTTGAAAAACAGTAGGAAAACAGGAGAGCCTGCCCTGAAACTTTAAATAATGTCACTTTTATATGAGGTCTCTCAGGACCAAGCAGTGAGATGCAATAACATCAGTTGTGTAAAGCAAAAAAAGTCATTTATTTATATATTATATACATTTATATTTATATTGAATTTTTTTTTTCAAAATCCAAAACATAGACAAACAGCATCCTAAACTGAACTCAACATAACTGCCAACAACGACATATAAGATGGGCTAAAACATTAAACAATTAACTTAAAGATTTAAATCAAGAAAACTATTTACAACCAATCTAACTGTCAAACCAATAAAACCAGTACCAGTATTGTGGAGTCTTGAGTCCAAGTTGATGTCTTGAACTCAAAGATATATTAATACAAACAAATCCAAGCAGCAAATCCTCACATTTGAGAAACTGGAACCAGGAAATGTTTGGCGAGGTCACTAAAACTTTTAATCAGTTACAAACATAGTTTCTGTTTGTTTGTTTGTTTTTAACTGACTTATCAATGAATGTACTGATTGCGCTAAATTATGGTATTGATCAGTTTTACAATAATCAAACATTTTCACCATGTCACACAATTTTTGGTTTAAGGTAATTGATTGTGTAGCTTGGTGTGACATTGCAGTGCCTCTCTGACTCATCTTTACACTTCTGTCTTTGTTTACCTCTTCTAATCCTCAAATACCTAAATCATTTAAACTGTCATTACCGAATTCCCTCCCTACCCCCAATCACGACATTCATTTCCCGAATGCTTATTGCTCAAACAGAGGGAATGTTATACTATTTAGTCCAGAGGGAAAGAGATACATGAACGGCAGCTGACAAGAAGGGATACATGGCATCATTTGTCTTATTTGCTCTTTTTTTTGAGTGACTATATCTCTTGACCTTTTCCTCAGCCTGAATGTCCTTGTGTTATTCATTTCTCCGTCTCTGCCTCACTTTCTCTGTCCTGCTGCCTCCTGGTGTGTAAATCCTGTTGGAGTCAGGAGCTTCTGCTGTTTTTCTTAGAACCAAAAGGGCTTGTCTGTGTGCACAGGCATTATGGAGATTAATAGATGAATGCAATATTATAGTGTTCCGTCTGTTTTACTGTAATACAGTTAGAAACTTAACTACTTTTTGGGTTTAAAAAGGGGTTGTGACACTTGAAGAAGACCCAACAATTACACCATTTATAAAAGCAAGGCTGGGCATTGTTTGGGATTTTTTTTATATCATACCTGAGTTTCAGTACCAATATAATACTTCTTCTACAAAGCCATTTTTCAAGCAGTTTAGTATTAGCATTCATTCTCAATACTGCAGAAACTGTTGAGTTGGTGCTCAAACTGTAGTCCTGTTTGATTCTCTGTCCTGGACAAAACATGATATGGACAATTTTATATCCATAGTAAGCAGTCCTGACATTTTAGTGGCTTATCCATCACACTTGTAAAATGTGAATGTAACGCTGCTAAGTGCCCTTGGGAATAATTACATGTATTATTCCTCTATATGTTGACATCCTCAGATGATTGCCGATAATTTGGTGTTCAAATCTAAATTCAGGGATTTTGCAGATGCAATCATTAACTGGATCAAGATTTTTCTTTCTTTTTATGATTAAGTTGCTTTAATCTAATCTCATCACTTTGCAGTTCAATTTCATGTGTTTCTGTTTTGAAGAATAAACTGAGGAGATAATTCTCAGTCAAAATAGTAGCCATTTTTCTTTCTGTTCCTTCAAGCTTGAAAGAATACCTGTTATCAACTCATTGACGACCCACACACCGTGACACATCAAACCACACAGCCTCTGTTTGGTGTTGAAAGGTAATTGGATAAGAAACGGTTTTGAAAGACCAGACGAGACTGTTACTCTTACGTTTAATTTGTGCTGACCAAACTAAAGCTGTTGAAATACCACAAAGACTGAACTCTGGTATAGTATGAGATGATAAAAGACAGAATAAGATGCTGATGTTGAAGTTGGGCATGTTTTTATATAGAAACATGAAGGAGTCCATGTACTAATGTAACTAATAAGGTGTATTCATGTCAACAAAACTCTTTTCCTGCTTCACAGCATGACTGCAGATCTCCTGTCAACTGCCTGCATGTATTTGGCAAAAGCTTTTCATACAGCAGAGGTAATTTTTGTGACACTTTGACCAGGTTCAGGGTTCAATCATGAGGTGTGTTGCATGTGGGATACAGCTTCTTTGTCAAACACCATTGGATCAGATTAAGAACAGTTCTTGCTGATAACAGCAGGCCAGGCAGGAAGCTGAGCAGGACGGCCCACTGAGGTCCCTGATGAGGTGTAAGTTCCAATCCATCAGGAAGGAACTACAAAGGGCAATGCAGATGAGGGGAGGGATTTCCACATAATTAGCATACACATATGTGCTAGCTGTTATTTCCATGAATGGTTGCTACAAACTATTCTGTCTCATGAACAACATGCAGTGTTGGAGGGAATACAAGAGCAAGAATTTAAATTAAACTGACATGCTTTTATACTAATTTGGTTTCTTTTTTAAATGAACCGTTCTTAAGAATTCCATGTGTTCATAAGAAATGATGTCTGAGCCATTTCACATGGAGAGAAAAAAAGTTAATTAATGCATGTGTCTCTGCTATTAAATGATGATGAAAATTCAGGCAGACACTGTGCAATAATGGAGCAAAGCCTTAGGGACTGTTGTGTTCCTGAATAGCTGTCTGTGAGGCCTAGGATTTGATAAGATACAGAGTGGCATTAGTCTGATAAAGCTGTGAAACACGCACAAACATTGAATAAATGACTGGCAGGCTAACTAACTGGTTGTGCATTGAGTAGGTTGCATTAAAAAATAACTGAGATGCATACAGAAGTCCCCCTTTGAACAAATTAACAACTTTTAAGAAATAAAAAAAATATTTCTTGGAGATCAAAAACCTTCCTCCATATGTCCTTTGTCTTTCGTCCTTCCATGTTTCTAACTATGTTGTCTAAGTTGAAAGTCCTTTTTTCAGCTACAATTTCTTTTTGTTTGTCCTACACAACAGATATTGTATTTCAAGCATTACAGCTGTTTACATGAGTCATGTAATGGCTGAACTTGAATGGATTTCTGCATTATGAACACAGGGTAACTATGACCCAAAGCATTTTTGTGGGTTGTTATTATTATTATTATTTCAGCTTTATTATGCAGTCCCCCTGCTGGTCCTGTGTGGCATATCTTTTAATCCTATTGTTGCTTCTCTTCAGGGTCACTCAGGTCAGCCTCATTGAGAAAGCAGATGAAATATTGTGTTCAGACTGAAATTAGCACTGTGTATAAAAGAAAAAAAAACTGTAACAGGTACCAGTGAAAACACAAAACAGAAAGTTCAGTATAAGTTCAAGACTGATCAACCTGAAAGACTCACACAACACAGCAATTTGAGGCAGGAGTATATAACTCTGGATAAATAATCACGATACACTTCTACTCATGCCGACCTCGATGCTCAATAGTTAAACAGAATAGAATCGCCTGCTTAACATATAATGTAAGATATTCAATTTGGGATTTGATGTATATGTAATGTTGCTAGATGGGCTAGGGCTGCACAAAAGTCAGTGTTTATCTAGCACCCTGAGATGCCACAGCCCTGATGCGTGACAAACTGTTGTCCAGGCTTTAGCCTTTTTTTTCTATAGTGCTGCATGATGGCTGCAGTGTAACCACTGGGGAACAATTACCTTAAAACAATCGGAGCACATCTCATCAATCGCACACACAAAACATCAGGGCATCTACTTTTAATTAGATAAGGGACTGTGCTATTTAGTCTACCGCAGTTGCAATAAAAAACATATGTATACATCTGCATGTGCAGTATGTGTGTGTTTTTGAGGGAGCGTTGTGGACAATCAGGAAGACCATGGTCACTGGTATAAATTATTGTACTGTTCTGTATTTTGTAAAATAAAATCAATTAAAATTGTTCCCAAGATGGAAAAAAATCTAGATTTTAGATTTTGGCGATATCACCAAGCTGTAAGTACTTTGTACAGAAAAGCGTTGGCTTTTGTGATGAAGGTGCCTCAATGGTCCTGGGCTTAATGCTAAAAGCTATTCAGCCATTCAGTCCATGTGCACTCTGTGGAAAGAATATAACCACAGCTCTGGTTACATGCCAATCCTTTCCTGTCATAGACAGAATATCATGGCAAAGCAGATGCCTGGAGAGAGTCCAGTTCAGGTATGAGGACAGCATCTCTACCAATTACAGGTCTTCACTGGAGATTGATTGATACTGCAATAATGAGGGTACTGTATATTTGTTGTGTCCATGGTCACAAGCTTTTAGGAGGGAGATTTCAGGCTTTCAATATTTTCCCACAGTCCAACATGTGAAATTATTAAGTGTCTCTCATAGTTCAGAAACAAAATCCTAGCACAGCACAGAGCATCTCCCCTGCGTGGCTCCTGTCAGTACTTTGAGCCAAAATGTTGTTCACACTGGACAGTGAAAGAGAAGATGATGCCAGTGTCTGGTCTAAACGTAGTTGAGCCGACTTTGCCAACATTCAGAACCGAAGCTGAGGGTGTTGCAGCAGAATACAGAAATGTGTCACACTGCTCTGTCTCATATTCATTCCACCATCCTTCTCTATTTTTTATTACAGTTAGTTTTTCATAGGACTGGGCATTAATAATACCCACCTAATATCAATATTACAAAATAATCATCAGTAATATGGATAGAATATAGTTTATAACATTTCTTAGTCTGCCATGTTATGCATCATTACGCAGTGTATGTCTCAGTGAGATTTGACTTGAGGGCTTCTTGTCGGATGATTGGAATTATTTGCAGCCCTATACGTTGGTATTAATACTGCTCCTTTCTGAATGTTGAGTTTGGCGATCGGTTTGTCAGTGTGAGCCATGTCGTAGTTGTCCCTAGAATTCATGGATCTAACCCTATACCTCTCAGGGTTAAGTAAGGAAGTTGTGGCGCAAAATCATTTCTTGGCCCCTTTCTTTTTTCACCTTGTTGCCACTATGATCCAGGGAATGGGTATAGGGTGAAACAGCTGACCGTGACTCTTTATTCAGATTCCGTAATGAGAAAATAATGATTTGCTGTCAAAAGTCATAACAGGAAAGGATTGACTATGCAACTTTTTTTCCTGCTAAGTACGTGGACACTTCACAGTCTATGTAGTTCATTAAACCTATGACTAGTTCAATACCGTCATGACAAACTCATTGCCCTTTTTGTTTTTCCTGAAATACCCACAGTGGCCCTGAGTGTCTACATGTGTGTTCAGACTGTGGCCGGTGGACTAAAGCCAATTAGATAGTGTCTGCACTTGTATGTGATTGTGTATCTGATAAATTGAGCTGCATGCTTAGCATTTCATGAAGCTTTCCACAGTATGTGTGTGTGTGTGTGTGTTTGTGTATTTGGGGAGGAGACAGCAGCAGGGAAGTGGAGAATACAGTACGTCTGAGTCTTTGTGGCTGCTGTCGAATGAGCACTGCACGGGGCATTAACACACACCAACTGAGCACATGCACACACACACACACACACACACACACACACACACACACACACACACACACACACACACACACACACACACACACACACACACACACATTCACATAAGCTCTCTCTTTGTCATTGTCATTTTCTTTCTCCCTTGTGTAGTCTCCAATTCTCAGCTGGGTGATAGCAAAGGGCTTCCTTTAGATCCACAATTGATTGGAAACCACTACCAGTCATACTCTCCCACCTCAGCTGCTTTTTACTACTTTCTCACCTCTGCTTTTACACCATAATTTCCCATCTGTCCCTAAGATATACTGATGCTGTGTGTATGTGTGTGTTTTAACCGATATGCCACCTGCCACTGCACTCCTAAAATATTGGCAGCCAAATCTAATCTCGCTCTCTCTCTCTCTCTCTCTCTCACTCTCTGTCTCTCTCTCTCTCCCCCTCTCTTTTTCTCCCTCTCACTACTGTTCTCCCCCCTTATCCTCTCTCACTCTTTCAGGTCTCGGATGTTTTCCTTTCTTCTGAGCCACAGACAGCATCCAAGTTAGCCAGGTGAGTCTCTCTCTCAATCTTTTTCTCTCTCTTTTGTTTTTTCATCCCACCCTCTGTCTCTCTCGCTCTTTCCCTCTCTCTCCTCACTGCATGCCTTTGGGTGCTGCTGCAAAGATGCTGCGTCATTGTGCCGGTTTCTTGTCGAATTGTAATTTAACTGTAGGACTAGTAGCTGGCTGAGAAAAAATGTATGCAGTCCTCTTTTGTCGCACTCTTACTCTGTCTATGTGTGTCTAACTGAATTCATTTAGGTGTTTCCATTAATCATCGAAGCATATAGAGCAATGTACATTTGTATCTTAAATTGGTTTAGTCATTTTTGGTGAGTGTACATGTGGAAAATAGCAGACTGTGTGTGTGTGTGTGTGTGTGTGTGTGTGTGTGTGCGTAGACATGTGTAGACATGTCTAGACACTCCCAGACAGTCATTCTGTTGGGCAGTTTCGCTGTCATATTGTTCAGGTGCAGGGTGGAAAGGTGCATTATCCTCACTAATTAAGACACTGTAGATGTGCTCTGTTTGTCTGAATTAATTTCTGTTGTCAAGTCTGGTCTGTTCTTTGTTAATTTGAAGTGACAAATCAAAAAGTGTGAAATACAAATTGTCTAGCGCCTCATCCAGACAAAGGTGGACACACCAACCTCAAATCTTTTGATCCAAGTAAGGTGGTACACCTTAATAATAACTGTGCTATTGGAGAAGGCTACTGCCATTACCTTAGCTATTTTCCATCCTCATCTTTAGGTCTTTGATGCAGCTTTAACACTTTCAAACTGATAGATGTGATTTGCACTCAAAATTGCACCTCTCTTCCATCGAGATAGTACTGAACACATCATCATCAAACATAAAACGCCTGAATCAGTTGAACTTATCTCTGCATGAATATGGATTGTTTTTATGTCAAAGTTTCAGCTGCTGTGTCAACTTATCTGGACAAAAGTGTAAACAAGTAAAAATTATTTTAATTTAATCATTGAACTGACCGACCTGTAATGTGAAAGGACAGCTTGTAGCACCAATCTTACAAAGAATCAAGACCAAACTCTGCAGCTTTAAGCATTTTACAATAGTGAGCACTAAGCTGACTTCTGGAAGAATCTACTTTATTTCACTAATGCATTTCAGCACTGGGCATTAATTGGGTTGATTTTAAGAATGTGTAAAAATAAGACAGCTGATATACAGTATGCTCTACAAGAAGGTTGAATCCTCATGCGTCATCCAAAGAGAGCCAAAGAGGAACATGGATGGCCAGCCTTCAGGGGATGATGCACTTTCTTTAACCACAGTTTTGGTTTATTGGTCTATATGGATGAGTGACTACGGCTATTGCCCTGTATAAAACCATCTGCAGCTGCTTCCAGGTCACAAGCCCAGACTAACTAATTGCATTTTCAGCCCAGAACAAAATGGAAGGGAGGCAAACACAAAAGCCTGTCGAAGCTAGCAAGCTGGGTGTTTAAGGGCGCACTCACACTAGGCAATCCATGCTGTGCCCGAGCCAATCGTGCTCCGGTACGGTTCAAGCCAATCAGGCCTAGTGTTAGTGTGCCCTAAGTTAAGTTATGCAAGTGTTTATGCTCATGCATTCGCACTTGATAATAGTAAACTGTAGGTTGATGATGTTGCTACCTATGTGGTAGAGATCACGGTTTAATGGAAATTAATGAAAACATTTCTAAATACAGTGTACTTAAAGATAAAATCATTATAAAACTGATAAATAAGGCGTGATGATTCCATTATCTTTTAACATGGCAATTCACTAGAAAGATGTATTTAGTATTAGCTATAATTCAGCCTAAGATGTCTTCATTTATATAATACGAATATGGATTATATAAAAGTTTTCACATGCACAAAAAAGATCCTACATGTTTGGGTCCATCAGCAAATCAGAATAGATCTAGCATCTGCTGTGGTATTGCCCTGTTGTAGTTTTATTGTGGGATTCAGTAGACATACATTAAATAATTAAATATACATATATATATATATATATATATATATATATATATATATATATATATATACATATATATATATATATACATATATATATATATATATATACATATATACATATATATATATATATATATATATACATATATACATATATATATATATATATATATATACATATATACATATATATATATATATATATATATACATATATACATATATATATATATATATATATACATATATACATATATATATATATATATATATATATATATATATATATATATATATATATACATATATACATATATATATATATATATATATATATATATTCAACTTCCAAACTGTAATTGTAAGACTTAAGTAATAGCAAATCTGATGTCAGTAATACTGTAATCGTGTTTGCAAGGCAGATTTCAAAATTTCTCCCAAAGAAAACTTTGAAATTCCTAAAGGGTTAGAAACAACTGAGCCTCAGGGAAGGATGGGAACAAAAAGAGAATAAATTATCAGCTAATTAAAACACGCCCAGGTATACAAAGTTAAGTTCTGTGTGAGTGTGAGTCCCTGGGGCCAGGCAGTGTGTAGGAACATTTCCTTCTGCATGGAGTGTTCAGAGAGGCGGTTTGTCTAGTTTATCAGGGGATTTTGGGGACTGTGCTTCCTGCTCACGGATATATTGTGGAGGGTAGGGTTGTTGGTGAGGGCATGTGCTGTGTAACCTGTGTGGTACCCATCTACCTTTCCTGCCCCCTGGTGCTGGTTCTGTTCCCAGTAGTCCTATCTTTACCTGGCCAAGACTTTAAAGAGGACATAACATGCTTTTTCTGATTTTATGTCATATACAGTTATAAAGTCAGATGTCAATGTTAAACATATAGTCAAAGTTGCAAATCCTGAGGTGAACCTGAGGCAAATATAAAAATGCCACCTTCAAGTCAAAAGCCAGAGTTTCAGCCTGCTGACATTAAACTGATGTCCTATTGTTCAGGCATGCCCACAAATGACATTCTGTTCGGTATCGTTTGTTGCTGATGTTGTTCCATGTGTTTTGTTTGGGGTAAATATATTTGATCTACAATACCAGTCACAAATACCAGACACACTTTCCCATTCAAATGAATGGGAAAGTGTGTCTAAACATTTGACTGGTACTGTATGTTATTAAAGTTTAACTTGCAAATATTAAATCAAAATGTATTTGTACAGTAGCTAGCTGGTAAATCAGATATGCTAAATGTAAGCTAGCTCACACCACTTCAAATTCAAAATTGCAACAGAGAGAGAGGAGCCGTCCACTGCTGTTTTTATTGGTCCATAAAGGTGTTGTGTAGCGGATGATCCGGGTATTTCAAGATGGCATCGAACATCTTGACAGTGCATCTGTCACCACCTCCTCCAGTGTGTCCAACCTGGCTCAAATCACAGAGCCAGCACTTTTGACTAGTTTGTCCAACCGCCTTGCATCTCTGTGTCTGATGCTGCCTCCCCAGCAGACTGCAGCATAACACACTTGCCACCACAGACTGATAAAACATCTGCAGCATCTTACTACAGATGTCAAAAGATCTGAGCTTCCTTAATAACATTTAAGAGGTCGGCTTATCATGGTATCAAGGGACTTTTTTTGGGGGGGGGGGGGGGGGGCATATCTGCTAATGATAAAACAAAACTTTTATATTTATGTCTGTACACAGTTGATACAGTTTGTATAAATGACACCACATTTCGAGTTAATTCCTATAAATTCCCATATATTCCCATAATTCCCATGGAAAGTTTCCAACTTTGAATATTTCGAAAATTCCCCAGCTTAACTTTTATCGGAAATTTCTCGCCCCTTTGCAACTCTACTCAGAACAGAGCAGAGAGGCTTTGAAGAGACAGGAGCTGAAAGATACTGTACTTAGAGACTACAACATAAAGATATATAAGGAGTTTTTTTATAACTCATGCAAAGATATTCCAGTATAGCCCTAGAATAAAAAATATAGATGTAGAAATATGTATGTTTCAGTATGTCCTCTTGAATACACTGTCTTCTTTATTCTGTGGCCCTCTCTACCAGCCCATCCTCACAAAAACACGACAGTACAGGTTGAAAATTCTGGCAAAATGACTTTTTCACCATCTTCACCATCTATTAGCAATTGTAATTATCACCCTGGGAAGTGACGCTGTTCTGAGAGACAGCTTTTCATACTGCTGTCCCTCAGATAACCATATCTCCACAGTCAATAATGATCATTTAGCTCCTTGGTTTACTTGAGGGCCTCTTGGACCCAACCACTCTTTTGGTCTTGTTCTTTACACACACACACACACACACACACACACACACACACACACACAAACACACACACACACACACACACACGCTCTGACATTCAATATTTCTTAACAGGGTGCCATTTCAAACACAATGAAAATATATGATGTGATGTGAAAACATGTAAGCCTTCCCTCTGTCTCTCTGTCCCCTGCTGTCCTCAAGAGGGAAAACGTTAGCATTTCCCAACATGTCTGTTTGACCTTCTCCTGATTGTTTAGCCTCTCTTTTCTTCTTTGCTCCTCACCCCTCCATCATACTTGCTTGTGGTTGAACAAGTAAGGCAGGCGATCTTGACCTGGGTATCTTTAACGTTGTTTACGTCACAGCCATTTAGCCGGCTGTGGCTCAGGAGATAGAACAGGTCATCCACTAATCACAGTTTTGGCAGTTTGATCCCTAGCTCCTCCTATTCACATGTTGAAGTGTCCTTGGGCAAGACACTGAACCCCACTTTGCTCCGGATGGTCAAGTGAGCACCTTGAATTGTAGCTCATTGTTATATGTGTAGTCAAAAGTGCCATATTTACCAGTTATCCGCTTCCTTATCAACTATTACAAGCCATTGTGAATAGAGGGGCTAGATATCATATGTATATTTAATTTGATTGACTAATTAATGGCTTATTGAACCAAATCTTAGTTCAATGTGCACATAAAGTAAACGTGAAATTAGGTAGATTAATCTATTTCCATGTCATGGAAGTGAATATGCGTTACATTATTCAACAGGACTGCTTGAAAATATGAGGACTGTGGCAGTGTGCTATCAACAATTACTGAATTATTAAAAAGTGAACTAAAATACAGAGCTCTATTTCACACCATGTCTTTGCTCTGATTTTTATCTTAGTCCATACCGTACAGCAAAAATGCATTCTGTTGTGCTTAACAGTAAATTAATGATATTTTCTGTACTGGTATCAGCATAATATTAAAAGGACATTTATTTTACACATGCAGATAGACATGTAGTTTACTGGCCAGGTGTAGTACTACTCATCCTGTGAAAACAGCTGATTGTTTGTCCTCTGTGGCTCTTGAGAAGCTTTGCCATGTCTGAGAAATAACTCACTTTAGTCATTTCAGTTTAAACTTGACCAAATAAGGGAATGTCTTGACCCAGACTAGGGATTAAAAGTCAGTATATCTAATCTTTTGCTGCATACATTTTGACACAATTATCTCTCCTTTTCAAATTTGTCTCTGGCAAGTCCCTAAAATGTATGGAAGTGCAAAAATTGTTTGAGTAAATCTTTAAAGGAATTGCCAATCTTATGTTGAGGCTCTCCAGATTAACAGGGAATAGATTTGTACACCAATTGTCCATCACAGGTACAGAAAGCTAAACAGTGTAGGTGTAGATGTAGGTGGAATATTCATCACACACCTACATCAGGATCGCCACATCCAGCACAGTGGTGTGGACCAGCACAAGGAGATTACCTTAAGTGTAGAGATAACACTCACCCCGGTGTTAACATCTGTTTCTGCCAGATTACTGCTTTTATACTAGATGTCTGTGTGTTGCACTGAGGGCTGTGATTAGCAGAATTTTACTTAATTTTAAGTTTTAATGCAAAGTGGTTAAATACCTATGCTTCATACAAACATACATTTTTTTGAACAATGATAATGACATTTTGTGGTATAAATGTTTAATTTTGAATATCGCTTGCAGTAGTATGTCAGATAAATAGCCACACAAATAAAGAAATTGAGAGTGAGACAGTCATAACAATATACAGGATTGCAATCACTGTAGACACATGGAGAGAGAGAGAGAGAGAGAGAGAGAGAGAGAGAGAGAGAGAGAGAGAGAGAGAGAGAGAGAGAGAGAGAGAGAGAGAGAGAGAGAGAGAGAGAGAGAGAGAGAGAGAGAGAGAGAGAGAGAGAGAGAGTAATGTTCGTTTGTCAGCCACTGCAGCAGTGATGTAATGGCCCAGACTCTCCCCACTCCTCAGGCTAGACTCTTTCATTCACCCCCCCCCCCATCTCTCTTCTTGACCACCTCTTCTCTGCATCTCTTTTCATCTCTTTTTTTCTTGTTTCATTTTCATCTTGCTCAGATAAAAATTGTTGTGAAATATACACACATAAAAGTGCCTTTAATCTGCATTAATGTTTGTAGTTAATGTACCTTTGTCTCTACCAATAGCTTTATACTGTAAGTTTGACAGTAGTGGAAGCAATAGTCCCAACATGCAATATGTTTTTCATTTTCAAAGGCTGGAAGGCAACATTTTGTACCTGAAAGTCACAGAGAACTCATACGTTTGATTTTATGCTGACAGACTGAGCACAAAGGAGCTCAGCCTCTTGAAGATTGAGGCTGCGTTTAGTGAACTAAAAGCATCCTGTCTATATGTCTGATTTCTGTAGGAACCAAGTACACATATATGTACATGGGCAATAAGGGAAAAACATATCACAATTTTTGTCAGACATGATCACGGTCCACAATCTTATCACAATTCTTTTTCGTGTTGACTATTTTGCAAGTTAATGAAATATGAAGATTTTTTTTAAAAACAAAAATGCCTATCACATAATAGAAATATGTAATAGATTAGATCACAACCTATATTTGTGAAGACTAAAAATGTTTTTTTTTTTTTTTTTAAATTACATTAAAACACAAACAATGCAATATATAAATTAGAGCAGGTATGCATTGAAACGCAGTTGCAGACTGTTGATGTTGAGTAGAAGCATTACTTTGTCATTTTGCATCATTAAAAAGGCACCAACACAGCACACCAAGCCACCAGAGCAGACATCATACTAGCTTGCAGCATGACAGTGCTAAGTTAGTACTACCAGTTAGCAGGAAAGCTATTCACTAAAAGGTTGCATTTACCTGCAGCCCAGCTGTTAGTTTAACATAATGTGCAGCAGGTGAGCTTCCAAACAGGACATTAAAACTGCTGTAGACTCACAAACATGCCACCAACCATCTGTGAACTAACTGGTGTGCTGGCAACGTGGCTATGCTCAGCATTTACCATTAAAAGCAAACAGTTTGGGCTCCTAATGTGAACTGTGCATATAGGTTACTCTGCTGTCAGCCAATTTTGAACTGAAATCGTTGTTGCTGAAGGTAATTTTCTCCGTGACACTGTGGTTGACAGCTGTGATGCACGCAGTAGGTGCATCACGGCTGTGAGTCAGCTTATGAGTCCCAAATTTTGGACACAATCTTAAACTGACCTTTGTCAAACTGATCTTAGGTGCATACAAAGGAAAATAATTCAGAATCAATTTAATCCCGAGGTTAAGATTACTCTGAACTTCACAATTCATACTCACACATCTAAAAACACATTTTCTCCTTTAGTAACCAATGTTAAGCCATACTGTAATAACTATATGAGGCCATAATATGTAAACTTGTTGTAGAGTTCTGCCCCCAAGTGGCCAAAAAAACCCAATAATGCTTATTACTGTATACTTTATATAAATCATCCTTATTATCTCTGATTTTATTTGATATGAAGTAATTTGTGTCATTGCTGTTTCGCAGGCTTTTCCAAGAGTTAACATATAGATTCTGAATACTTTTGAAGTCTGATCTAAAAGATTACAATTTAGAGGTAGAATATTAGTCACAATGCCTCCCTTAGGTTCAATTAGGATACAGTGCAATTAAACGCACCCAACTCATGCCTCTGTAAACCTGGGTAATGCACACCGGCTGAAATTACAATGAATAAAAATGTGTCAGACAGTTATTATGAATGACGGAAATGTTGTAATGTCCTACTGTTGGACTGTATCGGTCAGGTTAGATGGACTAAACTAATTGAACTAGAGTTGCAAAGTACTTAACTAGGCCTTCGTGGAGTTTACCTCCCTATAAGGATATAGAGCTTTATTCACTGGCTGCATAGGTCTCACTTTCATCCCAATAAACTCATGAAACAGTGTTTGATTTGGTTGTGACAGTGCATAGTTAAAACCAATGGCACTGTCAGGACAATTTGGGTGTTAACTTTCTTTAATGATCGCACCTGGTAGTTTCATGTGCATTCACACACACACACACACACACACACACACACACACACACACAAAGACATGTTCATATATTCACAGTGGATCACAGCTCCAAGCAATTCTGAGGAAGAGCAGGTTAATGAGGAGAGGGATGATAAATGAGGGGCTAATGGAGAAGAATCATCACTTTGCCCAGCAGAAGCTCTGTGTAGATTCTAACAGATAGCACAAATTCATTCATTTTAAATATAAGTTACATTTAAATATTGCTTTTTACAGTAAGGAGTAGCTTTGAATAAATACATTAGTCCACGGAGCTACAATGGTACATCTGGTATAGGTGACTGAGGATTTTCTTTTCATTTCACTTATCATATTCCTTTTTTTAATCTTCAAGAGCGCCAACAGTAAGGTTTGTGTATCTCATTGCATTAGAAACTTAACAATTTGGGTTTTGGTCACCTGTCTCAAAAAGTCCAAATCCATGTACTGTATACATTTTACTCAAAGGTCAAGTAAGTGCATCATCTGTGAGTTATATACTGCAGCATCATAGAGGCAGAGGTAAAGGCTTAAGCTTAGAAAGAACACTCTCATTAAAAAGTTAAGCTTTACATAACCAAATGATTCAGAATCAAACCTTCTAGGAACACATTTTACAGCATTACTGAATAAGCTGAAGCTTCACACTTTTTTCTTGATTTTTTTTTTTTTTTTTCTTGAAATGCCTTGAGGATTCAGCACATAACTCCTCACACAGGTCACATTGCAAATGCATGAGCTCCTTGCGCTTTCAAAAGCAGAAAAAAGCTTGGTCACCTGTAACACACAAGCATACATAATACACACACCACCCCCTGCAGACTGCATTAGATATGGGCTGACAGGTGGCTGCTGGATGTGCAGTCCCCTGAGACAGAACAAAGCACTTTCATTGCGTGTGTGTGGGTTTTTATGCTTAACGTGTGTGTGTGTGTGTGTGTGTGTGTGTGTGTGTGTGTGTGTGTGTGTGTGTGTGTGTGTGTTTGATGGTAAAGGGTTGCATGACAGATGGGCAGAAAAGACCTTCACACTGAAAAGGAGGAGAGGATATCTTAGAGTGATGTATCCAATATCCCCTCTACTTTTCACTAAAGTGTGTGTGTGTGTGTGTGTGTGTGTGTGTGTGTGTGTGTGTGTGTGTGTGTGTGTGTGTGTGTATTCTTATAGAAACATTATATTTGTCCATTAGATGTCAAATACGTCACCCCTGCAGATGGTAGTGCAGAGAAACTGAAGGTTAGAGTTATGTATACCCTAGAGTTTTTTCTTAAGTTTAAGAAAAGCTTAGGACAGGTCATCCAAGTTTTTGTATCTGCCGAATAGGCTAACACATTTGCAATAACACTTTTAATAGCTAATAATACGTAAATATTTTCAAGTCTGTCTTAAAACAATAGTGAGGTGCCTAAATTTACTTTGACATTTTTGTGTTTTTGTCCTTATCATTCCTCCTGGTCATACTGACCACTATGAGATCAGATCCCTTCATAATGAAATGTAAGTTATGCAGGCCAAAATCCACAGTGCTGCTGTGCAAACATGTATTTAAAAGTCCCTCTTTTTGATACCACTACTGCAGCTCAACATGGAAACACTGTCCGAGGAAACACAAAGAGGACATTTGATCCTAAAAAGCAGTAAATGTGTCAGATATCCACTTGATATGACTAACTCAGACTGCTTTTGACGTCCATCACTTATATTGCATATTTGAAGCACATTTGAACAGGAGGAATGATTACAGTGAAGAAAACTGCTTTCATTGTTCATATTGACACCTGACTGCTGTTTTAAAACAGACTTGAAAAACTGTGAAACTATGTCAAATGATGTTCACAGTTTGTGTTTGTTGTGTTTACTTTGATTCAAGATTTTATAACTCTGGTTATTTTTTTAATTAGCTTACGGACAGTGTGTTTTTGTAATGTAATGAGTTTTAAAATGTGTAATTATAAGTAATTATAATGGCAATGATATGTAATGACTCTTTTGGAAAATAAGAAGCTCAACAATGTTTTAAAAGTTATTATTTTCATGGTGGAGAATGGTAAAATAATGTATGTTATAGAATAATGTTCATTGTAATTAATAAGACAATTATCACCTTTTAGAAAGAGAATTATTTATTTTCAGCATGGAAATATGAAATATTTTAAAACATGCCACTTTAAAACTGAGATTATAATATAATAACTACTATAAACATATATTTAGCACAGATTGGAATCAGGGACAGTGACAGTCCTTGTATAACAGAGGTGATGATTGTCTATCTGTTGCTGTGGGATAAGAAAATGAAGGCTGTTTTTTACAATATGGAGTGAAAAATAGAAATGTCTGAATGAGTTATTCTGGTGAAGGTTGTTTTCGCCTGCTATGCAAGAGCACAATATACACGAATTTACTGAGGGTCACAGCAAGTAAAATGACTGATTTAATTTCATATTTTCCATTTTCAATTTCTGAAATCAAATGAAAGTAAATGTATCATCTGCACTGTGCTAGCAATAGAGGAAGAGTCCACAATACCTTCACAGCATGCTTTTACAGTATACAGTCAAGCTTTCACAATTGATGGTGTTGGAGTTAGTTACAGCATTGTTGGTGTTGGAAATGCTATGTTTTTGTGTACCAAAGCCTCATGTTTTAAGCCATCAGTTCTTGAGGGTGTAAAGTAAAGAAAAGAGCTGAACAGAGAAGCCTAAATGGAACTCCTCATGTTTTTCTAAGCTAAATTGATGGCAATGCCAGGTGGTCTGTCTGTCTGTCTGTCAGTTCATCCACCACTGTGGTCCAAAACTATTTGATTGATTGCCATGAAATTTTGTTCAGACAATTGGGGTCCCCTGAGAATGAATCCGAATGACTTTGGTGATCCCCAGATTAGTGCCACCAGCTAGTTGATATATCTGTCTTTTAGTGAAATGTCTTGACATCTATCCAATGGATTGCCATTAAATTTGGTACAGATAATCTTGGTGCACAGAGGATGAATGTTTAGTGAGTTTTTGAATCCCTGACTGTTACTCCAGCAGGTCAAGGTTTCCACTATCTCCACATCTATCTGATGGATTGGAACCCAATTTTACACAGATATTCATGTCTCCCAGATACTCCCCTGTCATCATCTGGGGTGTGTTTTCTCATATTTTTGTTATAAAAATTACATCCAGTAGTTATTCTACTATTCTATTCTATCTAGCATCAGCATGTTAGTACTGTCATTTTAAAAATGCATCCTGATATTATCACTCTTGGTCTTTGAGTGCTAATATCAGTTCAGTTACATTGACTGTCAGAACTCCTTTCAGTCATTATAAGTACACAATAGATATTACTGTAGGATATCTCTATAATGAAAAAGAAACAACAGTAAAGTTGAACTGTTTTCTGTTTGATGGCTAACAACATGGAAACTCCTTATAAGCTCTTGGCAGCTACATATTTACTGTAGCTTTTAGGTGTAACGGAGAAAGAGACAACCATGGTGGTCTAAACACATGGTATTATTTAGACAATCGATGCTTTGCAATTGCAAAGTGATGCTGTCAGAGACTGGCTATGGCTCCAGTCGTCTGTTGTCCATCCACTGCTGCGCACACAAGTTCATGTTTTTCTTACTTATTTTTTTCTATTAATTATGACTCATTTTGCTTCAAGGCATTCATTTGCATTTTACCACAGAGAGACATACAGTATCTTAATAAGGTGTTAAAATATGTACCTTCAGCCCGAGGTCTGTTGTCTCCTGGTGTAATGCACTGTGTGGGAACAAACCTGCATATTTACACAGATAAGATACAGCTCTGTCCGATGAATGACTCACTTTTGACCCTCAGTTGTTTGTTGAGTTGAGGCAAAGAATAAAGACATGTCTTTTGCTTTTCTAAACATTGTCAGTTTCTAAGCACTGAGGCTTTGGCTCGCTTATCAACAGGCTGGCATTGATTCCCAATCAATGGCTCATATATTTCTATTATGTATGAAGTATGGCACCAAAATGAACCAAGTTAAGATGATCCTTGATACCACTGAACAACATGAATAGTGTTCTCATATCTGTTGCACTGAAAAGTAGAGCTATTGACTGAGGACTGACCATTTATGAGTATTGCAAGAGTATAACTGGAAACTGGAAAGAGAAAAATATTATTATGATGAGTGTATCTCCAAAGAAATGCTTCCGTTTCTGTCAAAGTACTCTTCACTTTTAATATTAAGTAAAATAGGTATATATATAATATTATTATATTTGTTTTTTGTAACTTGTTTTGAACTTGATTATCCTTTCATAGAGTAAAATATTACAGTCCTAATATTGCTGTCAGTGATCAGGACTTTACATAAGTAATTATAATTACTCATTTATTTGATTAATTTTAATCCATATTATTATGTAGAAAATGGTAAGTTATACAAAAAAGACAAATCATACAGTATATATAGGACAGAACACAGGAAGTTTTATACTGGAAGATGTTATTTGGTATTAGATCACTTATGTACACATTTGCTGCAGTAGCCTGGTTGCATACATAAATTGCTGCCCACACCTTAGATTTATTGAGGAATTCGAAGAGATTTTGAAATTGAATAAATTAATTGAAACTAAATGGCAGTGCAGTCCAATTATCAGACTACAGCTGCATTTTTTAATCTAACATATTAACAACCCAGGTGTAAGAGCATCTTTTTTTCTTGTCTTTCTCCTCCAGAACTCCCACTTCTTCCTACTTTCAGTGTGATATAAGAACATAAGCCACTTTTTGTCATATGGTTAAGAAAAAGCTTCTGTTGCTGCTGACTCAACTTGCTTTGATCCTTAAGAAAAGTAAAGCCGTGGCTCTCATCAGCACTTGAATAAAGATAGAGTATGTATTATTTAATACTTTATTATATAGGCACTGACCACACTTATTTTGCAAGAATTGGCAGAGGCAGAAGCACACAGGTTTTGCTTGCTTGTGGTTATGAGTCACCTTCACCATGTAAAGTGCAAATCAGAGTTATTACAGACTTTTATCCTTTAGAAACTGTGTTATTTGGGAATAGAAGATAGTGGTATAAGATGATTTTTTTAATAAAAGCAGGATAGAGTTGCAATAAGTTTTCATATTTGGGAGTAGGGCACTGTATCAGAGAGCTACAGTAATAGCCATGGAAAGAAGTCAGCTGAAATAAAGCATATCTAATGCAATCCAATACATCAGCTGTGCCATAAATTCAAATTTTACAAACCTTATACATTTTCAGTTTTCGTTGACATTGTCAGCAACGTGATTATTCTACACCACCACCTACTACAACTGCAATAATAAACATAAAGCAGAATTATCACCTTTTCTTTTCAGTGACAACAAAAACTGAAAATGTGTACGCTTCTTTACAGTCAAATGTATGGCAGAGCTGTTGTATTTGATTAGATTGCACAGATGTACCTTATAAAGTGGGTGGTGAGTGTAGATATACTGACAACAAACATCATGAGGTCAATTTATATCTGTAAACACATTGACACACACAATTTTAAATATACTTGACCACCATATTTTTGATCTGGGGTGAAACTGTGAGTCCAGAGTTCTAACTTGAAGGAGTTGTTCAAAATGATTTGCTTTCTTGCCAAGAGCGAAATGTGAAAATTGATGCCACACTCATATTTGTCCATTAAGTGCGGAGATGGAAGAAGCAGGTGGATAGTTGAATAGCTGCATTTTGGCAAGAAACATCTAATCACAGAGCTTAAATTCTGTTACATGCACTGTTGATGGTGGTAAGATTACGATGTTGAGAAAACTGAAAACAATCTGCTGCTTAAATCAATTAACATTTTAACCCTGTGTCACTTGTTGAATCAATTGAGTTTGAAATGTGCTACTGCTCTCATTCATGCCCCTGATTGGCATCTGAGTATTTAGAGCCTGGTGACCATAATATAAACCTATAGGATCATTACATCATCTGGGGGAGGTCTGTGTTTCTGTGTTTCATTAAGTATCATTGAGGGTATTGTAAATTTGATTTGAGAAAACAAAAGGGGGGGTGGCGGGGGGGTGGCTTCCACAAACAGTGGTTCCTCCCTCATTTCACCTTTACAGTAAGCAGATGAGGTACTTTCAAGTAGACTTTGTTACCTTCTGTAAATGTTTCTAGCTACAGTATTTCCTCCCCACTTTCAGTTTTAATGCTAAACTAAGCTAATCTTGTCCAACTCTAGCTTCACATTATTAGTTTACAGTTGTGAAAGTGGCATCATCTCATCTACCTCTAAATAGGGAGGCAAACACATTCCTTACAAGTCCTTACAGTATGATATATATTATTTTTAGCCATGCAAAACAAATCCAAAAACCACATTTTTGTATTTGGACCTTTGACGTATATGTTTACAGTACATAGACTATTTGTCACATTAGTATGAAAGAAACATTAATTAGTGTCATGTTTTTTACACAGCACTTATCTTTCTATCATTACCATTCAAGCTCCACACTCACTGTCTGAGCCATGTGCCAATGCATTAGCTGATTGCTTTGGACAATTTACAGCTCCAATAACAAGTGGAGTTTGAGTATGTGTATACAGGATACAGACAATTATCAAATATCCTCTTCTTGGCCTCAAACTGCAGAAGGAAAATCTGATTATATAAGAGAGAAAAACAGACTTTTTGTTCACTACTCACAAAAAGACAAGTTCCATCTGTCTGAATGTCTATGATATACACTAATTGAAACTGAAACTAATTTGCTTAAAAGCTTGATATTTGTTGTGTATAGCTCTTATTACATTATTTTATATGACACATTCATCTCTTATGCAATCTAATTATTTCAAGGCAAAATAATGTTCAGATCTACTTGCAGCCAGCAGTGTTACTTGAGGAAAGTGACACTTGTGCTACTCTGGATTCTCTGCTATTTTTATCAATAAAGGTGAAACAAAACATTTCTTATCCTGCAGGTTTTTGCTCATTTTGTGCCTGCAGGTGCCGCTAATGATGATATTTGAGTTCAGAAGTCATGAATACTGACAACATGCAAATTGTCTTTTCGTTGGAAATGAGGAAAAATGGAACCTGTAACCGAATATTAAACATAGTATTGGTGGCTGTGATTAGAAATCTGTGTGAAATTAATTTAGCAATGCCATTGTGAAGTTTACAGGATTGATAAGTTAGGTCTCAACACTGTGGTCATTGTTTAGGCTTCAGTTTGTGGTATTGTAGATTTGTGTTATATAAAATGAATCTTTGGCTGTGTTTTTCCATGATGTTTGGTCATTTGTGTGTGCCCATCTTTTTGAGTCATTATCAACTGTTCTACCACAACAACATGCATCCATCTGGGTTCAGTACACAACAAATGTTTGTACCTTGTAGCCCGTGGTGCTGCTGAATAGTTCTTTGTTATACAGAGAGATGTTTCTAATGTTGCTAGCTTCCCTCACTGATATGGGTGTGCATTTCTTTCAATTCATTTCTTTCATTTCTTTTCATTCATTAGGCTGACAACTGAATCTACAGGATCATACTCATATTTTTTGCATATATTTTAATCACTACAACTTGAGCATCGACCATCTTTTTCTGCTCAATCTGCGAGGAATAGCTCACATATTCTCTTCATTTCCTGTGTTTATCCTTCTCTCATCTTTCCTGAGTTTGTCTAACTACCACAAACATTTTTTATTATGTATTATGTTTGATGTGCTGCTGCTTTGTTGACTGCTCATCTTGCCTATCTAATGTCTATCTTATCTATTTAATGTGGACAAATACAGGTTAAGTAAAAAAATATTTTAAAAATATTAATCACTTTTCATCATTCTCATGATTTTCAGGTGTGACTAGGAGGCTGCACCCCTCCTGGCTTTCATTACATCCCTGACAATCTTCAACCCCTGTGAGATAAAGGAGAGAGGGCTGATTTTTTTTGCATCTGGCTTCACTCATCATCCGAAGTCCCACACCACCTAACCAGGTAAAGATACCTGCAATGTGTTACCTAATTTAGTGCCTGCTTTCTCGCTGCTATCACAAATTAAATTTTGCTTTGCCAACACAAAGTTACAGCACAAGCTGTTGCTACTTCCCAACAGATGTCACTTCTTTACCTCTAGTGACAAAGGAATTGTTTCTCGTGTATGTATGTAGGTGTTATCGCTCTGTAAACTAACCTATGTTTTACACGTACAGTAACATGCCTCAGGTCATCTGTCAGCCAGTGTTGAGATGAACCTTTAGCTTGCACACTGACTCATTTTCAGAGAGTTTTATCCTCATGATATGTGATGATATGACAGTTATACTCCTAACACTACTGCAACTCTATAGCCCACACATCTTTGATTGAGAAGTGTACCTCCAGGCTGAAAAACTACATGGATAGGAGGGAAATGAGTGAAGATCTGGTCAGGTTCCTGGTTTCACTACAGAAAGTCATTGTTGGCAATGTGATCATGAGAAAATAAAGCATTATTGTGTGCCAGGATTGCAGTGGCAGCTCACCATGCCTGAATGAAAGAAAGTAAGAAACCTAAACAGTATTGGTGTCAGCTTGTTCAGAGCCACATTCATTTACCATAAACATTCGTGACGTGCTGGATACCTGTCACAGAGAGAGAAAAGAAACATTTACAACAGGAGACAGAAAAATGCCTTCTACCTCCACGCATGAAATGGCTATGTGGGTGGATGAACATGTGAGTGCAGGCTGCCTAGGAGCTGTGAGTGGGAAGTGGGTACTGAGTGGGAAGAGAAGAGCTGCTTTAGTGAGACGATCAGTACCAAGGCTCGCTGAAAGGCAGTCACGCTTTCATGGGTTCTCTTTGTTTTCTGCACTTGTACAAAGACAGAGTTACAGGTAATAAGGTTGGTGATGGATAGTGGATTAGAGTGCTTTTATGCGTACTTTCTATAGCTTGTTTGTGTGTGTATGTGTGAGGGTCAGTAACAGGTTTTTCTTCCCATTATATTCATTCAAATCATTATCTGTCTAGTTATAAGACTGACTAGAAGCAAGATTGAATAGATTGGATAAAAACTTAACATACTTGTATGAAAAGTTTTTTGCAAGCCTTAAATGAAACAATTGATGGAAGTGGTAGTAAGTAAAGTGATTGTATGATCTTATGATTTGTGCCACAGTAAAGTTTACATACATTTTCTTTGCAACTTTTGCAAACTGAGAACTAATGAGATACAAACATTGTCTGAAATTACTCCCCTTTTCAGTCATTCACTACTCTTTATCTCATTGCCTAAATCTTACAGTGAGCAATAAATCAAGATTTCAAACATTTATTAATCATCATCAGTGACCGGTGCTGTCTTGCAAATGGTAATTTTTGCATTTATTAGATGTGGTTCACTGTATTGTAAGGGAATGTAAGCTGAAAGTAGAAAACATCATGCCAGGGACACTACGACACTGAACATTTCTGTGGATAGATTTAGGCACTCAGTATTCAAACACACAACTAAAATGGTGTAATGTAGAGTACATAGTGTACTATTGTAAATATAGTCATTTTGGATGCAGTGTAAGAGTCTACAGCTGTGCCAGACACAGTGTTGAGAGTAAAACGCTAATGTCGGCATGTTAACATGCGTACAATGACAGTGCTAACATGCTGATGTTAAGCAAGTATAATGTTTTTTTTACCATCTTTACCAGTTTCATCATGAAATTTTAACATGATGACAGAAAGTAAAGGGATCATTAGAGTTAATAGGATTCATCCTCTGGGCATCATCAATGCACCAACATTTTAATGCCAATCCACCCAATAGTTGTTGAGATATTTCACTCTGGACCACAGTGGTGACCAACCGACCAGCTGAGCCACACCTCAAGTATGACTAAAAATGTACATACTACACATCATGAAACATAAGACATACATATCATAGAAACCAAAAGCTTGTACACAATGGCCATGCCATAGGTTAAGAATTAAAAGAAGAAGAAAAAAGATTAGATTGGTGTTGTTAGATGAGGTTGCTCCAGTCCGCATTCACTAAAAACAGTTTATTACTGATCTTTTGTTATCATTTGTGGCCACTCTTCTATTGAGAGATGTTGATTTGTGGCATCTGGCTGACAATACCAATGTGTCCTGCTTCATCGCTTCAGTAAATAATATTCAAATATACATTTTACCTTTACACCAACAATTACTGTAGGTGAAACAACTTGACAGTCATGAAATGTTATCCTTGCTGCAGTCTGAACATTCAAAACATTCAAAATAAAAACTAACTTAAGCACACATAGTTTAAGGCAGTTTGTGTTCATGTGTAGCTGGTGGCGTTGAAGATGCAATCAGGCAGGCAGTGTTAAATGAGATTGATTGGTTGTGACAACTACAACTGAAATGACCTCTCTTGGTTCCCTATTTGAACATATTACCTTTGAAGTAAGTAATTAGCATTATAGAGGAATGTATAATATATTTGACAGCAATTAAAACTAGCTACACCACATTGAACCACATTGTCATTGTCTGTCACTTTGTATGCCCGACCACCCACCTTGACCTCCTCCTTGAGTTTTTGTAATGCGATAGCAACATTATCCTGCTAATGATTGAACTGTGTCATTAAACAGGAGGCAACTGGTGTCTTTCTGTGTTCTCCCTTTAATCTGTACTTGGTCATAGGTTTTTAAAGACCCATATTGCACTAATCACATAATTCCTGGATTGAAGCTGCTCAACAGCATATGCTGTTTATGCTGTGATCTTTTTACTTTCATGCCAAAAAATCCTAAGTGTGCAGATGAAAAGCCTCTGAACTCACATTAACATGTTCACTACAGCTCACACTGAAAGCTGCTCTAATAGCATATTCTTTTAACAGCACCTTAAAGCAGGAATGAGGTGGGTTTTAATTCAGTTATTATAATAGATTAGTGTTTAGTACATTCTGACATGAGTGTTTTTATGTTTCAATCTAACCTGCCTACATAATAATTTGTTACTGTGAAGAATTAGTCACAAACAATGAAGGTAAAACATACCATACAGGACCTCTTTAGTCCTTCTTGTGAGAATTACCTGACCACTGGACTTGGTGGCCTAGTTTGGGTCAGTTATGTAGAAAGAAACTGCAGTTTTTCCTGCTCCATTAAATCTAGCCTCAGGACTAACATGGATTTTCTAACATGACACAAATGTAGAACAGCTGGAGGGATAGTTTTTTCTCAGAGTATGACGAGAACATTGATATCACTGTTTGTTTGCTAAATATTTAGGTGGAGCTAGCAGTCAGTTAGCTTAAGTTAGCATAAAGACTGGATATTGCGGGAAGCAGCTATCCTGGCTCTGTCTAAAGGTTATAGACTAAACTACCTGACCTCAAAAGAATAGTGATTAACACTTTAAATCTTTTTTGCTTAATCTGCACAAAAACGAAGGGGCAACCTTTCTTACTGTGTGTTCAGACAGACTTTGAAGCAGACTTCATATGCCACTCAATTCCATGCAAAGTCATTGAAAAGACGTGATTAGACATGAATTTGTTCAGGGCGGCACGAATTAGGTTGAAAATGTTTCCGTTTGAACTAAAGCTTTACGTGTATCCAGGGGATTTATGCATCTGCTTCATAAACGTAGAGATACGAGAGAAAAAAGGAGACAGACTGGAGGGAAATAACAGAGAGGACGGGAGTTTATGGTGATTCTGCGATCAGTCAGATTCTGCGCTGAACACAAACACTCAGACACACTCCCTCGTATGGTGGGTGCATCCGTTGCTAGCTAGCTTACAGATAACATACAGTTGGTATAATGGTTGTTTAGAGCAAATAAACACAAACGGTCCAGTGGTCGAATTCACTTGAACGATGTGAGACGGAACATTCCCTTTGCTTTCTGTCTTTAAACACCTTAAGAGGAACTATACCTTGCATCTCCAAACTCCTTAACTGTGCTCCCTGGCTCCTGCAGTGAGACGGCCCTGAGAGGAGAGCCCTGCAATGCAGCATCTGTGTGACTCACACACACGCAGGCACACACACACACACACACACACACCGTGAATTGGTGGCATGTGAAAGTGTTCAGAACGTAGGAGGGAGATGAGGAGAGAGAGAGAGAGAGAGAGAGAGAGAGAGAGAGAGAGAGAGAGAGAGAGAGAGAGAGAGAGAGAGAGAGAGAGAAGAGTAAAGGGAAAGATGAAGCCTGATGAGAGGTGGAGGAGGAGGAGGAGTGTGTAGGTGGAGGAACAGTGTTGGGAGGAGGTGGACGTAAGTGAAGAGGGAGGAAGAAATAACAGGTAGGAGGAAGACCCATAGGTGAAAGGATGCTAAGAAATCAGACAAAAGAAGACGAAGAAGCAGGTAAGAGCCATAGAAATCACAAATGGGCTACTTAATTAGCTTTGTGATTACCTCGTCTGGATATAATCGTTATGGCTATGTGTTCAGCTTGCATTCACATGTCAGTGCCACTTCATCTCTTACAGCTAGACACAGATCGTGATATATGCTAGAACTGACAAGGGAAACACACTTGAAATGAAAAATAAACCAGACTACTCCCACAGCTTGCAAGTTTATCCTCAAAATACTTGATTGTATGATGTTGTAGTCCTTTCAAAAATGTCAAGTTAATATATTTTGGTAGTCTATAAAAGGACCCGAAAGATACAAAACAGCACTCAACAGTAATGCTACAACACAAAAGACAACAAATACATTTCAGTCAATAAGTTCATAAACAAACACATTGGACTCTCTCAGTCTGCTCATTTTAGAAACAGTAGAAATTTTACAGATTCTAATACATTTTCTGGCATGACTAGCTGTGATGATCATTGCAAATTTTAAATTTTCTTTGAAGATTAGGATTCCTTTTAATCTTTGCTTTTTTGCTCTTTGATAGTGGCCCGGCAGAAAGAAAGGTTGTATGAAATAGAAATATTTAGACTATAAACAAACATACAATTTCACTTCATCAAGCTCAATCAAATTCAAAATTTTACAATCTGTGTCCTCATGGAGTATTATTGTGAAGCCAGATAACCAACCTGCTATTTTGAGGTCATGGGAATAAGTAAGTGTTTGTGTGTGTGCCCCTTGTTTTACTCCACCACCAGGAGTGTGTCCTATCAGGTATATCTCCGTTGTATTGACTATACGTAGATCAATCATTTCATATGGATTTTCTCTCCCTGGGAAAATACGGGTTGAGAAAGTCACACTTTTCCCTCCCTTAGTAATTACTGTCAGTGTTTCCCACAGGACAGGCATCTATTTGTGGTGGTGGTGGTGGTGTGGTCCTCAGCTCATTTTTGATTCTCCCCAAATGAGAAAATGATCGCTCCCCCTCACAGCTTGTCACATAAACATTAGGGAAGACTAACTGCAGGCCAAACTTCAATATGGTTTCAGCATGTTTGAGGGTGACTTGTCTGTTTCAGCCAACATGAAGGATCGGAACTGCAGACACATAAAACACGCTGTTCCGCCTACGGGACGGACCGGAAATTGGGAGGTAGTGACAAGTTCTTCTGAATGTTTTAAACACCAACCCTTCAACATATATATTCATGCCGTACATTGTTAGAAAGCTTAGATTCTCCCGATTCATTCAAGACCACTCACGAATTATATAGTTGCTCACAACCGTAATAGTATTAGCGGTTAGCTCGGCTAGCCACTTAGCTAAAGTAAGCTAACAGCTATAATGCTACATACCTTCAAAGTCTTCCCTTTATCCACAACGATCATCTTATGACTCAGGACTTTCTGTACAGCTCGACAAGTATCCATTCTGCTGAAATATGAAATCCGTTTCCATAAAACCGGAATACTTTCCTCAATATGTCCATGTATTTAGTCCAACACGTAACGTAACACACACGGAACAAACCATAAACGGTCCGTTTACGTCATTTCCTGACCTACACGTACATCTGTGGGACACGTGACTGTTTTGTTTACGTCCGTGAGCTCCTCTTCTTTCATACTACACCACACACCAGCAGATACCCTCCGGCCTCCGGCCTTCGTCGTCGTCGTCGTCGTCTTCTTCTTCTTCTTCTTCTGGCCGACCAGGTGCATTAAGTGCGTCTTCTTTGGTTTTATTGCCGCCACATACTGCCCCGGATTTGTAACGACAAGCTACATTCACAGACAGAGTCCCATTATAATTATTTTATGAGCGAGAAAAAAGCCGAAAAATCTATTTGCGGCGGACGTAATTCTTTAGTGGCGGACCGCCACCAATAAATGAATGTGTGGGAAACACTGACTGTCAAGGTGTCTTTCAGCAAGGCTCTGAACCCCAGTAACCTCTGACACTGAACATCTCCAGTAGAGCTGCTCAGTTGATGTAAGAAACCCCCACTGTGGGTATAATGGGCAGCTTGCAGTAACAGTATGTGAATCTATATGAATATTAAGTGTGCAGTTGTTTGAAGACATCACAATGCTCTGTCATCTCTCCTTGCATAAATCATGGTCTTAAAGAAAGAGATAAAAGATAATAAAAACACTGCTAAATATTTTTTTTCCTTTGTCAAGATTAAAAATCTAACAAAACTAAATCCAAGAAAGCAAAATTCATTTATCAGTTATATTGTAGTTTTTTAGTCTATTCATCTCTATTTCTGGAGCTACATTTTTTTAAGCCTGAAAGGAAAAGTGCCTGAGTGGTCTTTTCTGAGAACATAAAGAGGAAAATTGCCTAAAGCCATGCCGCTAAAGCCATGCTTAAGGGTAGAAAGAAATGAAACATTACCGCAATATTTACATCACACTACATTGGAAAAGCCACCTTGTCATTGCTGATTCACTCTTGGAAGATGATCAGTTTGCCATTATGCAATAGGTGAAAGGAATAGAAATACTGAACCTTGATTCTCAGCCGTCTGTGCTCTCGTAACACTTTCAGGACATGTAACAGTTTCATTCTGCAGTATGTGGTAACCTGAAATATCAGAGACATAACAGCCCCTTAGTTTCTAAATTAAGTGAATTGTAATTTGAACAAAAGAATTATGAAGTGAATTATTGATGTGTAAATCTGTGAAACAAATCCAATTGTGAACCAATAGTCACTGCTTGCATTTATACAGTACATACATATGTGTTGCTTAGCAACCAGCTCAATAGCTGCTATTGAAAACACATCATCACAATAATATTCAATTAGCATAAGTACAAAGAAGTGGAAATATTATCATCCAATAAAACTCTGCAGCTTAGCATTATTTTCATTCTTTTTTTTTTTTGTTTTGCTGCTTGGAAAACGCATACTTAGAGTTTCAAGCAATATTCTTAGTTATTATGAAATCATTTTGAAAAGCACAGCCTTGAGTAACATTTATGTAAAGTAGGCAACTAATCATCAACAACACTGCAATAAAAAGTCTGACATACAACCCTGTAGAGCGCTCACCTGTCTTCCTGCAGATGTGATAACAACTGGTTATACATGGTGTTGTTAATCGTATTGGTTCGAGGATGGTGTCGGGTGTGAATAGCCTCCTTGATCTTTGTCAATGACCTTTCACCCCTGTGCTGTGCCTCTGTGTGTGTGGGCGGGGGTTGCCATATACTTACAGCATCATCTTGTTTCATCCGGCTTCAATCTGTCAACAATAACAATCATACATAAAGCCAGACAGACAAAATTTAAGTAATTGTTTAATTGCTACTAATTCTTTAATCGATACGATCAAATACTGTATTTGCTTTAGAATTCACATTTTTATGTTCACAATAAAATCAGAACATATACTAACACATAACACATACTTACTGACACTATTTTTTGTCAGGTTCCATTTGTGTGCTTTAGAAAAATGTATTGAATAGTACAATTAAATGCTAGTACACCATCATTATATAACTGTATTCATGTGCGTTTGCATAATTATACATTTAAGGTGTTATGGGAGTCTACAGAAATCAGCAAGGTATGTCTTGTTAATGATCAGAAATCAAATGTGTGTCATTGCTTTACATGAGTTAATGTCAGAGAAAGTCAACTTTTCTAATGCAGTCAAGCTTGGTATCACAATCACTTACTAATTTATGAAAATCAATCAGTGGTTCTACTGTTTGTTTCTATTGATGTATATTTGGTTTGGTAACTAAAAGACTTCTATGCTAAATGTCCAGTAGCAGGTATGTCCAGCTATTTAGCTCCATTCGTCCCACGCAAAGACAGAGAGGGAGCGTACTGGCATCCTCCATCCCCCTGGCAAAGTACTGCTGGCTTTTTGCCAAGTGCAATGGACCTGCTGTCTATTGAGACACCTGACATTGTGTCATTACCATCTCATACAGTCTCATTCCTCGACTGACACATTGCCTTGAGGACTATATATTATCTGGATAGTGTACTGTATATTGTCTGGTATCTGTGATCTACAATTTTCTGCTCTTTGCTTGACAAGATTCTTCACATTTCCTTTCCTTTTTTTCTCTTATCAGTCCTCTGCACTTCTTCCTCAATAATTTGGCTCTGCTCATCGTATCCAGAGTTTTTACATTATACAGTATATTGTGAGATTTTGTTTAGGCAATTAGAGCAAAAATACAGCATTATAATTAGTAGGCATGAGACTGTGGCCTGTTTGTGATATAGGCTGGTAGAAAAGGCCTAGTTTCACATGGTAATGTTGTCTAATGCCTCTCTAATCTCTAAACCTTGCATGTGGAGTTTTTATAATGATGTAATTGCCCTAATTGTCTTCTTTCAGGTTTTCACCCAGCAGGTGGTGCTGTTTCATTCACACATGCATGCACCTCCTTGATTGCAAACATACAGACTAAATACTTTCATCAGTAGCTCAGCAGGGCTTCAGGAAGACAGGTTGGACCAGCATTTGCTCACGCCCTTGGCCCGACCTCCACTTAATACCACAGCACCACTCTTGTTGGGTCTGGACGTCGGCCACAGATCTCAAAGTGACCGTCATCACCAAGCAGACAGCAGTGAGACATAGCACCAGGGCAGCAGTCTGATCTCTGTATTTTATGACTCTTTTAATATTGGAAAAGTGCTCTTCAGTGGACACTCGAGCAGGGTCATGTTAGTTGAACGGTATTGGAAGGGACAGCGACAATGAAGAAGTGATTCAAAATATACTGCTGTGGTCCCTGGACAGAGACAGAGTAAGCATTTTGTAGTTAGTGAGGCGATGGCGCAGTGTTGTGTTGTGTGCTGTAGAGTCTCTATTGAAGCTTCATTCACACTGATGTTCCCTTCAGAGCTGAGTCATGCAAAGCTCCATTGACTCCTGACTCTGATCCATTTAGACTGCAAGGGCTTACAGACATCACATATTCTAGGCATTTATTTTTTGCTGTCGACCTGTTTAATACTATTCTGCTCCTTTGTGCTCCATCCCTATTGTATTATTTTCCAGTGGTTCCCAACATTTTTATGTCATGTAACCCTACAGCCTTGTCATTAAGTCTTGAATTGACTTTAAAGTCATATTACGCAGGATTGCATCATTCAAAGCTGGCCCCTCTTCCTGCTCAAACAGAGTAGGCTGAGAAGTCAGATAACTAAAATGCAAGTTTCTGATTGCTTCACAGCTCTAAAGCACAAATAAATATGAACCCACCTCTGTATACCTCCACCCTGCTGGAAGGTGCAGCATTGCTTGAAATTGTGTAAATGCAGAGCTTCATCCTGTCCAGTGTGGCTTCTCTACTCTGCAAGTGTGTGTAGGTGAGCCCCGCCCTCAGTCAAGCAGACACACAGACCTGCAGCTCTTTATACATTCATGACACAAAGACAGAGAGCAGAGCAAAGGAGGGAGACAGAGACAGCAATGTAACCTAGTCACTACGCTACGAGTCCCAACCTCACAACCTGCGTGTTGTCATTGGCTGTGGTCTACACAACCACTGCCATCTGTTCACTTGTTCACTAGTTTTCTGCATGTGACGTTAAAGTGTTACGAGTGACTTAAGGTTATGCAATGAACACCAGAGTTGGTACTTTATTGGTTATTGCGACATACATTTTTTGTAATTATATTTGTGTTAATTCCCTACTTGGTTGTGGATCTTTTTCCTTTTTATCAAAGCATACTTACTCTTTCAAAGTACCTTATGTTCTCTATTCTATTCTATTCTATTCTATTCTATTCTATTCTATCAGTGTACAGACCATAAGCAGTAGTATTGAATATACTGTAAATGCAGTGACTCGTGCTCAGTGTAGCACCACTTTGGTGTCAGGCTGCAATTATTGACTGCGGTTTTATCCAGTAGACTTCTCGTCAGTCTCTGGGGACTGCAGAGCTAAATGACAAATTGCTCTTTCACACATCCTTTTATGCACAGCTACACAGGCTGCTTTGGCCAGTGCTTGAAGTACTACCAGCCACAAGCCTCCTGCAAAAATCTTGAATTCCTTTTAAGAGCATTTATTTTTCTTTTGTCTTTGCCTGCAGGTTCAAAAAACTCTTTATCTCTAGTTGTGTCCCATCACTCCTAAGGCTACTTTAATTTGGGTGTCTGAAGGCCAATAATGCTGCTGTTATCTTTAGATAATTGCCTCAAATCAATCGTATGATAAAATGTCAATGAAAGAAAATCGAACAACATAAAGCAAATAAAAAATGAATTGTCAATGGACCATCCAGCTAACTCAATTATCTATTTATTGGGAGTAGTGCCAGGGTTAAGGTCTTCACATACACAAGCAAAGTATTGATGTTACACTACATCAAGCTCATTTATCTCCTTCCCCCACCTTCTGCCAAATATCGTCCAAGAGGTGATTGAATCTTGCTGTCTAACCCTGCCTCAGGCGATTATGTGGGCTGATCAATATTTTCCCATTTTTGCTTCTGCTTGATCTCCTCTCCATGCTGTTCTGATCAATCGTTTGTTTTATCTTTTACATGTTAGCCCTATAGTGGTTGGTCAAAGCTGGAAATACTTGTACTTTTTGTACAATCTCAAATACAATTCTTAGAGGTTAATTTAATACATTTTCTACCACATCAAAAGTCAGTACATGAACAGCATTTTTTATTTTAATGTGAGTTGTGACACCTTTGTTGTGTAACCAAGTCCTTAAACGTGAGCATAAAAGGGTGCAATGGCCAGAAAGAGACAGTAAGTGTTCATTAATGAGATCTTCACTGCAGTCATTGTTGAAAATTGTTTTGATTTTACATTCTGCTGGAGTCTGAATCACGCCTTCAACTGGTTCAGTTTTGTGGTTCTTACCTCAGTGATTTCGAGATAGTTTTGTTCAAAATATGCTTGTTTGGTGTTGTGTTTTGCATTCCCATACTTCATTATGGCCACTGTGTCATTGCAAGTAGTTCTGTACTTCCCTCAGGCAAAATGAATGTGTTGGGTTTTTTTTCAATCCACTCAATTCTTCAACCTTTCATTTTTGTATTTGCTAATTTTGAACAGGCCATTTTAATGTATCAAGACACTGTCTGATTTAATATGAAAAAGTATGGTTTGTTCGATTCCAAGGCAAAACAGTTGTTGGTATGATATGACTAAGCTACAGCTGAGCTACAGTGGCTACCTGATACATTGATTGATCAGAGCCCACTTTACATCCGTACAACCCTGCATGAGTTACACAAATTCAAGGTCTGCTCTGTTAATTTCCAACCAGTTGTGATTTTCACCTGGGCCACTGGCCATTTAAGCCATTACACAAATCAATAGTGGCTGTTACCTGCTTGCATTCATGGACAAGGACAGTATTTCACACAACCACCTACACACGAATACACACAAGCACTTTCAGAATTGTTGACAGTGAAGCTCAGTGATGCTCCAACAGGGATTATGACTGACAAAAAGAGATTTGTGAACGTGACTGATGTAGCATGTCCTAGAGCCTCCGCTGGTCTGTGCACTGTTCATTGTCCTTCATGTAACATGGCTAACATTGCGCTTATTAACACTGACATGCTGAGTTTTGACCATGCCTCCTCTCTCTCCAGCCTCCAACATCCCTTCCTGTCTCGCAGCCTGAAGGAGAGAACCCATCCCTTGCCCACCCTCCCCTGCTGCTAGCTTGCACCAGCATGGCAGACAGTCGACAGCCAGAAGACGGTGCCCCTCAGTGGGACCCATCAGGGGGGCAGGAACCCACTGGCACTCATGGAGCCAATGGTTACTCTTCTTCCACCTACAGGACCTGCCAGCCTGGTGCAGCCCACATGACTGCGGCATCTTATACTACCAGGGAGAACGGGTTCAATGGGGAGTTAACTGGTGCTCCTGCTATAACTGCAGGTAAGATGTCTTTATAATTTCTCTTGTTTTACTTGTCATCAGATGGGTTGTGTTGAGGAACAGAGATTTAATGTAAATGAACCTGGATTATATAGAGGTCTAATGTAAGCCCCTTTTAGCCAGAACTTAATGGGTCAAATTTTGGGGCATTTTATGCCTTTTTAGTAGTTTCAACAGGAGAGAGAAAGATAGCAAACTCAAACTGTGGGCGTTGTCATTTTTGGCTACTGCCTTAAACCCCTAGGCCACCAGGGCAACCCTAGAAAGTCATTTTTTCATATATTATTATAATCATAATAATAATATGAAACCCTGTTGCTTTTGTGCTGGTTTATTATTGGTTTTCTTCACAAATATTTGCGCAAATTCATTTGAGATGGTAAATGGTGGAAACGAGATTTTACCCATCGATTATAAGTTGTGTGTGAGTGATGCACAAGAAATGTGACCTCAGTCAGCCAGAGGGTGGCACTATGACAACAAACTTTATGTTTTGGTCCATTACTTTTGAACAGTAAGTCTGTCCTCGATTCTGTTGATGTCACGATTTTTGTCTGATTGCTACCAAATTTTTTTGGATCATTATTGGACTAACCTTATCAAAACTGTAAAATGCTTGTTGATATTTTATAAGTTTTCAAGATATTGACTAATGAACTTCAAAAGGGTGTGGCTCATAAATAGAACATAATAACATAATAACAAATCAACAACCATTGAGCCAATCATCACAAAATGTCCAGGATATATCTGCATAAGTGCAACAAAACTTGAAGGTTTCATTCAAATCAACCACTAGGGAACGCTGCCTTGAAATGTTAGATTTTTTTTTTACTAATTTGATGAAACGTTAAACAAGCTTCTATGTATATTTGGCCCATGATACACAAGACTTAACACATTTAGCATTCATAATTTATCCTTGTTGATTGGTTCAGAGTTGCATGTGGCTACATCAGCAAAAAGAGCAAATGCGATGTGTCTCTACCACACTTAAAGCAAGTACAGACATGGAAGTAAGTAGTGTAAATCCACAAAAAAGAAAGCTGGCAGCCAGTGGATAGTCAGAATCAGGGAGAAAGGAAGCTGGTAATATTAACTTTTGTTTTTTAAGGACAAAAATGAGAAAACACTGCAAGCACTGCTGACATATATTTTAAAATAATGTTTTAACAATCAAGGCTCAAGTGCAGATAAATGTCACTAAGTCCCTTCTGCTAAGTGCATTTGTGTTACAACTTTGTGAACACGGACTGGTACAGTGGTGATTCTCAAATGGAAAAGCAGTTAGTAAATGCGTTTTGGGTTCATGTGAAAGTGTTTGATGTCAGTGAGGGCAAATCAGATGGAGAGGAAATTCCAAATCAGAGTCGTGTTTTGGGATTTTGTCTGCTTGTATGTGTGCACATATGAGTGTGCAGTGTTTGCATATGCATGCTTGTGTTTGAGAATGTGATCGCACCTGTCAGCATTCTCATATGACATGGTCATATGTGAATTAGTTTGCATGATAGTGATGTGTATGTGGTGTTTTGAAATATGTTTGTCCTGTCGACTCTTGTGCGTGGGTTTGCAGCACTCTACGTCCTTTTCAGAATCACATACTGTTATTAACAGTGCTATAATTAACACATAAAATCTGTTTCGCTACCCTTCAGCCCCCACCTCACCCTCCCTCACACCCTGGAGACAAGAACAATAAGGTACCATTGGTGTAACCATGGCAACAGCTCCCCTACAATTTATTTTGCCAGGGCTTTTGTTCTTTTTCGCCTGTAGCTTGCCACAGACATGGCCATTTTACATACACTGACAAGAGCCCAATTAACCTCCCATCTCCACATTATTAGGGGTTACCAGATTTGAACACTGATAACAGTATTTTTGAATGTAGCTGCCAATTTTTATGGCCACAATGCCCATCTTAAGTTTTTAAGTATCATTAAATCTTGCTTTTAACAGAAACAATGGTGTAAATGAATGAGCCAAATACATCTGCTTCCAGGAACATTTGACATTTCAAAGTTTTCTCAAGTGCTTATATCTTGAAAAAGAAATTAAAAGAAAGATTATGCTTTATCATCACAAAATGGCTCTTGATTAAATGTAAGATTCAAGTCAAGCTGATTTTATTTAGAAAGTATGGAAGAAACAGCTGCTATTCAGAGGTTATTTGTGAGTTAATGAATGATTGATTTTAGTGTCTGGTTTTTTACATGATCTCTCCCTCATAAAATTATCCAGACACATTAACAAACCAAACATTCAGCTTGTTGATTATCTAACAGCACAATACACCAGCATCATCCAAACGCACACATAAACATAAACCACCCACAATTGACTCATGATTAGGTCTGATTTCTTTCTGTAAATGACAAAAAAAAAACATATCTGCCCTGCAGTAACTGGCCTGATTCCATGTATGTTTTGTTTGCACAGAAAAACAGTGTCTCGAGTATCACCACAAAGTAGTGGTTGGGGTTCCAGAGGTTGAACATATTGTTCACTTATCATCATGTCAGTGGTTCGGTCCCTGACTCCTCCTGTCCACTTGTTGAGGTGTCTTTGGTCAAAATACTGACTGAACCCCAAATTGCTCTAGATGGTTGAGCCAGGACCTTGCATTATAGCTTGCTGACATCAGTGTGAGTGTGTGTGCGAATCGGTGAATGAGTAGCAGAAACATTGTAAAGCACTTTGGTGGAAAGCAGTACAGTATATAAGTGCAGCCATTCAAGATCATTTTTTGGCCTATTACATTTCAACTTCTTCACACTGAATTCAGCAGGCTAAGATCAACTACTCTCCAACAAGTGTAATGTGGACAGTTTCAACCAGTGAAATAAACCAGGTTTTTGTCAAAAATACATAATACAAGTTCTATATGCAATATTTTACAAATCCATTTACATTTATTATTTTTTTTACAACCAATGAGCAGTGGCGGAGCTAGACTTTTATCCTTGGGGTAGCAAGGGGGTGGCCAAGTGTATTTCAGGGGGGCAATGGTTTATAGACATAACGAGTGCTGCACAGCCTACCTGTTTATGTTGTGTTTACTATTTTTTTTTAAATTTTACATGGACTTATGGATGTTGGTCTTGTCTTGTGTTGACATGTCATGACTGGTCATTTTTGTCTTATACTGTATACGTATACACACACACACACACACACACACACACACACACACACACACACTGTGATTATTTTTGGTGCAGAATTTACAAGTTAATTAAGGCTTATTGACCTTTCTTATATACACATGTAAGCAGTAATTTTCAATCATGCTTAAGTAGCCACATACTAAGCAGACAAAAGGTGCAATTTTGAATGCAATCGCAGTCAAAGACTTCAAATCTGCAACTGTTTTTGCGGTGCCGTCAATCATCTGGGGGGGCAGTTGGGGTAGCCAATCAGATTTCGGGGGGGTCAATTGCTCCCCTAGCCACCCCTGTAGCTCCGCCCCTGCCAATGAGGGAACAGGTTGTAACGGAACTTGGGAAACTTCCCCGACTTTGATGGTTGGATATATCAGTCTGTGGACTGATTTTTGTGTCAAGGACCCACACCACAAAAACGGTACTATCCAAGTAGAAACATCATTCAGATATTAGCTCTCCAGCTAATGAGACGACTAGCTGCCTCCATCAACCAGTGTACATATCACAACAAAACACCACTGCAAGGGCAAGTCACCCACTCCCAACCACACACACAGCTAAAACAATATTATTTCCCCAACAAAGGAGCAGAAAAGCTGTGGAGCGATAACAGAGCATAATTTACCCCTTTTATATTTTCTGTTGATAGGCTAAAAGTGGTAATAAACAGACATCTCACAACAAAACTGCAATGGAGTCTGACTGAGTAGGAGTGAAACACAGTGCAAAACACAACATCAGAGATCTTCTATGTTATTATGAGAAGTGTAAGCAAGGAAAAAGAAATCCCCTGCAGTAGTCTTGTGCTGATGCTCGCTCCATGAGCACCAAGATGCTAACTGAAGCTCACTTAACACTGGTGTCACTAATGAGAATCCATTTCTGATTAAATAACTGTATTATACTTTACTTAAATATGATGCACACTTGTAATGTCCAAGACTCTACTCACATTTCTTGCAAATCATTACTTTCTAATAGAATAGAGAAGCTACCTTTGTGGCAAGTGGGTCTACATAATTAGCAACTCATGTTTGCCTTTTGCTCATTATTGGCACATATCAAAGACATGAGAGCTGTAAACAGCCTCCTTTTGACTTCAAAGTCATGGCTTCAAATTGATGTCAAGAAAACACTTTTTTCTCTGAGAGGGTCAAAGCTTTAAAGACTAAGCCCTTTATTTAGAACTTGGGGTTGATTCTGGTAATATGGTTTTTCTGAGCCACATCTGTTGTAAGGATGTCTTTGAAATCAGTGTACCAACAAATATCTCCTCTCAACTTTTTTCATCAGAAGCTGACATGATTAAAATTACAATGGCTGATAATGATGGACTGGTATACAACATAGACCAAACTGCACAAAATGAATCAGTTCCAAGTGAAAGCTGTCTTATTTATGATCAGTATATAGATACACAATTTTGTAAATTATCTGCATGAACACGACAGCAGCTGTGTAATCAAAGCTGTGTTTTTCTCCAGAGCATTTTGTCAGCATACATTAGCATAGCTCCAAGGCTGGAGCAAGACCGGTATAAGTGGGGCAGGATGGGTGACAGAAGGGCTGTTGCTGGCACTCAGTGAGCCTTTTCTCCCAGTGAAAAGCTCTTCAGACACAACAAGAACTACTGAAGTATGAAATTACCCCCTTGACTTTCCTCAGACACAAAGTTGAAAAAGCCAGTCAGCCATGCTCAAAGTGGTCAAGAGAAAGAGATGGAGGGAGGAATAGAGAAAGAAAGGGAGTGAGCGAGGTCATAGAAATAGAAAGAGTGCAAAACATTGTTCAGTTTACTGAACTGATGTCTATGTTATTGAGCAGATGTAAGTATCTGAAGCCTCCATGTCATCAGTGTAAATCAGTATGTGGATGCAGCAGAGGGGAGATTTACCCAATTCATACTAATGAAGCTCTGGTGTGAAATGACACACAGACAGGGACAATTTCAAAAATGTTGTTAGATTTTACTGTAGAATTTTACTTTACATTACTTTAGCACAAAATGCAAATACAAGCACATTTTATCAAAAAAGTAAACACTTAAATATGTCATAAAAGTAATACAAAAGACAAAACAGTTTTTATTATCAACTGGTATAATTCACTGTCTTAAAGCGATGTTTCGACGTAATTTCGACATAGCGTCATATGCACTATGACGTCTATCTAAACACCCCCTCAGCCCTTTTTTTAAATTTGGTTGCAAATTGTTGGAGTTAGAGCCATCAGCCGAATGGCTTAGTACAGGCGCTAATGGAACCAAAAGTGTATCTCGTAAATTACCCCACTAATAATGCCTGGATTGATATCAAACTTCTACAGTAGTACAAATAGGGTCTTTACTCATAAATTGATGCATTGGAACGTTTGTAAGTACACCAGGAGTTTATTAAAATAACATTTACCTGATGGCTTTTTAATTAATTAATTGAATTAATTACAGCCTCCAGGTCCCTCCTTCTTCCTCTCTGCTGTGCTGCAGCCCTGCCTTCTAAGCCCCTCCCCACAGAGGAACCTGCAGTGCACCTTGCATGCACGTGGAGGCTCGTCCCTACAGTAAGAGAGGAAGCCTGTTTGACCAGTGAGAGCATGCGCTGCACGGGGGAGGAGCGCTGCCGAGTGATAGAACACGCTGTGTGGGGGAGGGCTGCCAGCAGCGTGTGTACAGTGTCATTGACACTCCTCCGGACTCTGATTGGTTGTTTTACTCGGGAGCGAATGGATTCTTGCTAATCATTTTACGACCACTGGGTGGAATTTTGTCACAGCTTATCTGTATCTTATTCTACTGTCAGATCATAATGACAATTTTTGCAAATCTAATACAAAAATAGTTACAGACTGCAGCTTTAAGTACCACTGAGTTTATGGTTTAATGTGATTTAAATTTAAAAAAAATTAAGTAAATGTTTAGGAAATCTTAGATTTCAGTAAAACAAAAGTGGACTGGCTTTATGAGATTCCCTCTGATTTATATTATGTGTCATATTTCAGGTATATACAGTATATTTGTTATAGTATTCAGCCATGTTACACAGCAATCATATTGGAGGCTACAGACACAAAGGCTGAATCAGCTACGACATGTTGCTGGCATCTGAATTACATTGGGACCCAAGTCACTGGCCCACCAGTCTGTTGCTATGGCGACCACTGTCTTTATCCATTTCGGTTGCCGACTGGTATCATACCAAGCAGCACTCCTGCTCTCTCTGTGCCCTCTCAGTCCTGCTGTGTGTGTGTGTGTGTGTGCGTGTGTGTGTGTGGCTTTCTGGCTGTGTGTTGACTCTGGTCTATCAGTCGTAGTCTCTGCTCAGAGACGGAGTGTTCTCAGCTTCAGTCTGCCTGTCATACAGGTAATAAATGCTCTTACTTCACTGTCTGTGTGTAGGTATGTTATTATTTTTGTATATTGATGTAGATCCACAGATATGATGTAACCTTTCTGTATATCAAAGCAGCTATTTGTGTATGTGATTTATTCTCCTGCCAAAGCCAGTGAAAGCCAGACTGTTATTTCATTTGACATCACTCTGTCAGAGAAATGCTGAGACGACCAGACCAGACTAGTTTTCGTCACTGTCATAGCTTTGTGGATGCGACAAGGTCATTTTTTTCAGCGCTATTGCTTTGTGAATATGCATGTCTGTGTATTTGTTGTAAGACTGGAAATCCATGGTGTCTCACTGAGCCCTGTACGCTTCTTGTTGCTTTTACATGATTTTTTTAACTGTATGTCTGGAAGAGACTGCCTTTTTTTATGCACAAAGCCAGATTCATGTTTTTTTTTAACATTACATTAGTTTCACCCATTTTCAAGAGAGTTTTTAACACTACAGTGCTTTTGACAGTTTTAGGCATGTGGTGTTATAATTAACTAACTTATTGAGAACATATTTTGTCAGATGTTGCATTGCTCCAATGTCACAATCCTTTTTCAGTTGAACACTAAATTAAGGGATATATATGAAAAAATATTTTAAATGACAAAAAAAAATGGATTCTGATGTCACTGTTTCTGTAACCTCCAATCAAAAATCCAGTTATCGCATTCCATCCTGAAGGTGACATGAATGTGAACATGGCTAACCACCCAATAGTTGTTGAGTTGTTTCACTAAAGAATGACAAATTTCAACTACTTTTTGCCAGTAAAGGAGGAGTCGAGTTAACTCAAAATATAACCACAGAGTATCTTACCACTGGTTCCAAACCCTGAATTTTAACTTTGGACTGTGTGGATTTACAGTGACCTGGCAGGATATTAATGAGCACTGTAACAAAAAGCAAAGAGAACATCACATGATTCAAGTTCACGTTGTCATATGTTTTAACCATGGGGGGCAGATGATGACTAACATTTTAACAGTCTTAAGTCTCAAGGCATTGTGCCTAAAGACTGTGTTTTAGGCTATTTTAGGTAACTAGTTTTTAAACTAATTTATGTAAGGAGCCCAAGTCAGCAGAGTTATTTAACCCATGAGATGTAAGATTCAGGGTTTGTTTTAGTTGTTTGACATTACAACCATTGAATATGTTCCTCTAGTTTTAAAAGAAAGAGTTTTGTCTAAACCCTTAAATAGGTAGTGTTCATTTATTCCACTTTGCTATTGAAAATGGGAAATGGCTGCTTTGAGTTGGTGAGTGGGTGTTAAGTGTTAAGTGTTCCCGGTAGAAGCATGCATGTGTGTGTGCCTGTATGTGTAATTTTTGTGTATATGCCTCCAGCCTGTTTGTGTTGATGTGTGGGTGATATTGGATAGAAAAAGGTCCTGAAACAGCAGCAGTAAAAGCATTACATTGGCACCCAACCCCACATAACCACTGTTACCATGCAGATGAAGGTTGAGTATAGTCACGCTCTGCATGAAATGCAATGTTTAAACTGATTCCTACAGACAGATGGAAGCTTTAATGCAGACACTATTAGAGAATTTGAGTGACCTGTTGTCCCTGTTTTGCCCTAAATTGATAAGAGAGCATTGTTGTGTGTCCCGTTTCTACATTAAAAACATACACAAACTATCATCATAGATTTACTTTGTTTTTACTTTAAGATTTACTCACTGTGCACCTTTCCTACAGTGCTGTCCTTGTTTAGCACCTGCTTCCCACCAGTGCCAGACAGTGTTGACAGTCTCTTTCTAACTGTTAAGACTAGTGTCGTGATGAAAAGCGGGATTGTAATATTACTTCAATTTTCTTGCAAGAGGCTGAATTCATTATTGAGCAGTATGAATGGTAACAATCAACAAGCTGAAATTGCATTTCATCCTCCAAGTTGAATAGAGAAAAAAGAGGAAGCTGGGAATTGTAATAGATATCTGGTGTGTGCAGTCAGTCAGACAGCTTAAAATATTTACAAGCAACTTTTCAGCTCAGGTCATATTTAATAGTTTTAGTTGAACAGGGTAAATTCTCAGGTAGTCCTAATGGATTCTTTTTTTGTATTAATTTCTTTACTGATGAATGCAGGTTTAACAGACACTCTCAAGGTCTATTCACTTTTCTCAGTTTTTGACTTTCTTTGGTTCTACATATTATAGAGGAAAATGCAATTTCAGTACTCGCACACTTTCGTTGATCACAATTCCCCTACAGTCCCCAGTCTCCCCTTCACCCACCCTCACTGGAGATGAAAAATTGCTAATAGTCATATGTACCACCCTGCACATTTTAAACTCTCCCTGTTGAAGCAGCAGTTATGAAATAAAGGGAGGAAAAAAGGAAAATGATGCAGAAAAGAAAAAAAGAAACATATAATAGTCTACTCTGGTGGTAAGACCATTCCATTTCCCAAATAATTTACTTATCATTTCATATCTGATCTTTTCCAAAAAATAACTACTGTGCAGAACTTTGAAATGTATGAATTGGGCACAGAAAGAGCTTGTTTGGGTCCTATCAATAGATACTTTCTCACCTTTTCTCTGTGAAGTCTACACAGTCTACTGGCTCGTGTTCCCGTGCAGCCCTTTTTTTGGTCATTTAACATTCAAGTGTTAAAAGCCCATAGTAGATGAGCTAATTTTTAAAATGGAACTCACATCAAAGTCTGCCAACTTGGTGTTGTGTACCTAAGTTCCAGGGTCAGTATAATATTTCTAAATCAAGCTTCTTCAGAAACACAGAATAGTGTATGTCCTTGTAAATACTGTAGCTTAGTGCTTCTGTGATCAAAATAGTCGACATTTAATGAACAAGATGTTCTCTCCTGTCTGATCCAGGTTTCATTTTCTGTCTGCACTTGCTGCTGTGTTTTCATGGTAACACTTACAGCCTTCACCAGCGCAGCCCTGGCATCTCTGCACTTGATTTTTTACACAATTCAGCTCCCCCACATTGGCTTTCATCTCAGGTTTGGAGTGACATGAAAAAGAAAATACAGTGAAATAAAATGGATTGTAGATGAGAGAGAGTGATTTCTTGTTTGAACAAATTAGTTTGACATTGGCGTATCCCGTGAAAGTTGACTGAGCATCATGTTGTCTTTCCAGCAACACTCCCACTTCACATTCTCTCTAATTTCACAGTTATTTCACAAATTTAAAACTTGAAGACTAATATAGCTAAAGTGTCTGTGCACTTTATTTTCCCAGTTAACTTCCCATTCCTGGGGTTTTACTCAACTTTCCATCCTAAGCCACTGCTGGTAAATATTTTTACAATATCTTAAGCTTAATTATCCTTTTGTGTGTGTCTGTTTGTATTTGTGTTCAGAGCAAGTGTCAGCTCGGATCGTGCAGGAAGTGACAGCAGAGGCGGTGGCGGTGCTTAAGGGAGAACAGGAGACTCAAAGGCTGCCATCAGGTTTGCCACATGCACATATAATTCACAAGTGCTGCACAGTGACAGTCACGGTGGACATGGTTCGTCCTTCCAACTTCATTACCTATATCTATAGGGTATAGTTAATGGATTGGTTGCAGAGGCCTCTAGCCAGATGGCACTATTAAGAGTTAACGAGGAGAGTTGTGGAGAGGTCACCATGAAAACGAAACTACAGGCAATTTAGAGTCACCGTTTCTCTTAACCTGCATGTCTTTGAACTGTGGAAAGAAACGTGAGCGCCCATTCATACTGTTATTCAAAATGTATACCCTTAATGTTCAAGGGAATAAAATGGCCAACACAGAGAAGAACAAATTTTGTCATTAAAAATGTTGTTTTTTTAAATCACTAACCATTATTGTCAACTGATAAAATACGACCTAATTGCCAATAATGCATTATTCATATGTATTTAATTAACAGACCAGTATAATTTAAAACATATTATTTGGGGGCTTGGAGTTCCAGTAGTAGGTAATTAAGTAAATATAGAAAAAGAAACCAAAATTAGATCTAACTCGCAATTTTGGTCACTGGTTAATGTTCTTCATGACAAGTTTGAAAAGGCTGAGTCATCCTCTTTGTTTTTAAGCTGAATACTTCTTAATTGTTGGTCGAGTCTTAACTGTACCTGAAGAGTGTTTATACAGATGAAATGCAGGAACTCATGCACACTATGTACAAAATATGATTTATATAACTGTTCCTTCTCTTTCTCTATCATTTTTTGTAGTTGAAGACACCACCAATTTACCTCCTTCCCCTCCTCCCTCCCCTGCTGCAGAGCACTTTGGTCCTCTGGAACAAGGTAGGCCAAGAATGTTATAAGTATATAGGAGAGTAAGTGTCTAATGGATGAGAGTGTGGTTTCATTCTTTCCCATGACTGTAGCTTCTGGAGTTTTGTGATCGCCAACACACTGGGGTGCTGACTTGGTTTGGCTCTGGGGTTACTCTTTAATCCTCCCCCCTGTGGGCCTTGCCCCACCTCCAGGGGGCAAACCACACATTGGTACCCCTTCAAGAAACCTATACATAACAGAGTTGCTAAAAGTAGGAACATGTTCTCCATCTTTCACACATTGATTTCTTCTGAAATCCAGCTCACTCCTCCTCATTGTACATCTGGCACAGATACACAGATTTGTATCTTCTTCATCATCATCATCATCATCATCATAATCACCATCATCATTTATCTCTAAAAGAAAGAACTACATGACCACCATGTTTCAACAGGTGCACTCTTTTTTAATCATTCTTTTCTTCCATTGCCCTTTCTAACCTCCATACTTTGCTGTCTTCTCACACACTAATATGACAGCCAATTTAGGTGACCCTCCAACTTCTCGTTATTTGTCTTTTTGGTTTGGTTGTTTTTCGACGTCTGATCATAGTGTTGTGTTTTCTTGTCATCGTCTACTGCCAGTCTTTTCTGTATGTGTCGGGCTGTGGCTACAGATCAGAGTTTTAGCTCTATAAACATTACTTGAAGACAGAGCTGCCCTCAAGCTAAAGTCAAATGATTTATTTGCTATATAAAACTGATGCCTGGAAGAAAAATAAGGTATAAAATGTATAATACTACTATAATAAATAAATATAATACATTTGCCAATTTGTAACCTTGTTGGCCATCCAGGCTTAAACTAAGCACACCAGCATATATCTGTGTGTGTGTGTTAATGAGCATTCTGACCTTATAATATTTTGAATGCCATGCTCATAAATTACAGATAGTTAATTTTGATTTTATTTTTACCTAAAATCTTATACAGAAATTACTTTTCTATTTTGCCAGTTAACACTGTGATACATTGTGTTTGTTAAAGTAGTGCTATTATTTGTTGTGCAGCTGCCTGCAAGAAATGGTTGTACAGTGTTACTAAAAACGTCCGTCTGCTTCATGCTTGGCCTTCGTCCTTTTGTCTGCTCAGTCTGTAATAGCGCTGTGTAATGAAGAGAGTCTGAAGGTGGGCCAGCCATGTATCAACCACAATTTTATTTTGTTAATATTGTATTGGCTTGTACAGTATTAAGTAAGGACTGATGTCATACAGATTTATTTTTGAGCAACAAGAAGACAGCTGTACTGTGTTCTTGATCAGATGCAGAGGTAAAGAGGTTTAGTTGTATATCTGGTGTGTTATTGTACTCGTGGCCATGATTCATATTGTACTCTAGCATGTAGGTACAGAGAGGTTCGGTCATCTGAGGACTGTAGAAGTTGTGTTCCTTAGTAATTAATATGACCTTTTGAGCTACACTAGTTTTTCCATTTGTTTCAAAGTGATAATTGGATTGTCTCAGAGTATGGCTGGCCCCTAAAGCTTGGTCACCTTTGAGTTGCTTGTCACTGTCTCCTCGTCAGTGTCCTGTGTGTGATATGTTTCTCTTACTTTCAATTACATGGTGTCTCCTTCTTGCATTCCCCCTCTCTGGTGACTACTTATTTTTGTTATCTATTTTTTAATTTGTATTTATTTGTATTTCTTTTCTTTTCTTTTCTCCTCCATTTCTTTCTCTTCTTACTACAGAAAATGTCCATTTTGATTAGGTGCTTAAGGGTATGTAACTAAATATAATTTCCACCTGAGGAATTAACCCTAACAATAATAAATAAATAATGATAATGATGATGATGATGACAGTGATAATAATAATAGTAATTATAATAACATTAATAATAATAATAATACACGTGAATTGTTCAAAAGGACCTACTGTTAAAAGAAAGAAATACATTCAATATCTTTCCGATTTAGGACACAACTTTTTTTATGTGTTGAACAATTTAATCCTGCCTATTAACAAAGCCAAAATGCCAAAAGCCCACATCATTTCATGTGAACTGCTATGAAAAGTTTACATTTTTGAGTTGAAGAAAAATCAAAGATTCAAATGATGGGAACAAACTTACAAATACTTTATGTTTATTTTTTTTTTTTACTAAAATAACCCCTGTTCAGTTGACATCCTATCAGTGTTTTCAAAGAAAAAATGGATGTCTAAATATAAGGCTAAATCAGCTATAAGATGGACATTCTTTGGTGTGTTCCATTTCTTTCTTGTTTCCTTTTTCTTCCTTTTCCTTTATCCTTTCCTTCTTCACTCACTCTTTCAGTCTGTGTGTCTAGATTTCCCTGCAGTTCTTCTCCTTGTGTCTGTCTTGTTTGTAGATGTAGGGGATGAGGAGGAGGCAGGTCCTCTCCGCCGCTTCCAAAATTCACGGGAGAGGTGCAAGTTCCTCGCCCCCTCCATCTCAGTTTCCGTGCCCGAGGACGACCCCTACCACTCCGACGAGGAGTACTATGAGCACCCCTTGTTCAGCCCAGAGTGGACGCACTCGGGCTCTCGCCCCACAGGGCAGGCTGTGGCCTTTAGACAGATTGAAGGTGAACCACGCATGGTTCCTCTTTGCCATTTCCCCCTCCATCTCCTCTCTCTTCTTCCTCTCCTTTCTCTTTTTAACACCAATTTCTTCTGTGATTTGACCTCCCTTCATCCCTACCCCTTCCGTTCCTCCGTCTCTCCGTCCGTCAGTTCGTCTCTTCGTCCGTCTTTGTGTGTGTTTGTGTGTCCTTGTGTTGTTTGTTTGTTCATAATCTGAGTAATTTCATAAATATTTAAGAGTCTTTTTTTTCCTTTATTCCACCCAAAGCCATTGCTACCTGTGGTTGCCATGCTGTTAAGTTCAACACATAGTAGGGATGTCTCTAAAGTAGGGGAATATTTTTTTTTTATCATGATTCCCTCAGTGGACCTTATAAAATATAGTTCTCATCAGTGAGACCACATGGCCCCACAAGGTTAACTCCTGGGACATGGTCCAAATATCCATCAATATCTCAGAGATACTGTGCACGACCTCCATACACATATTTGTCCATGCCAGTCATTTCTCAGAATTGTGTTTTGGTTTGTTACCCAAGACTACTATCTCACCTCTTAAATTATGCTGTACTACTGTATGTCAAACCCTCTACACTGAAGTCTGGTTACACAGCCTCTATGGCGCAGTTTTAACTTCCGCACACTGCAAAGAACCCTCTAGACTAAATTATTTATTGTCTGTAGAAATATAAGATACAGGTTTAATTTTAAAAAATGTTTGCCAAAGTACATAGACAAAATCTAGGGTCTCAGTGTATTTACACTTCGGCCGCATAAAGACACAGCATAGCTTATTATGTTGTATGCCTCTTTCAGTGCATTATCATTAAAATAAATCATTTGCCAGGGCAGTTTCAGCAGCAGATTAGAGTTTCATCCATACCTCTGTCTGCTCCCAAAGCATAATCCATCTTCTCTCCACACGCAAACACAATAAAACATGACAACATAACACAAACTCATAACATTGATGTTGTTGAGATTGGAAAGCACAAAAGCCAAAGTAGTCTTTGAAAATGCAATGGTACTTAATGAAAGATGAAATACCCATAGGAAGAAAGTAGTATAAAGGCACAAAACTGACAGAGGAAGGCACTAACCCTAACCCTTTTTACTCGACTGGACTTCAGCTCTTCATACTGGCCTTCTGTAAATAGTCAGGAATTTCAGTGCTGTGAACAGATTTTCTTCTACATTAGTTTGGCAATGAAGTCTTACTGCTTCATTTATGTTTCCATTTTCCTTAAACAACCTCAGTCATCACTGATGGTAGTTCAATCTGGGCTGCAGGTATGGTGTAAGCGAGAGAAAGGTAGAGGAGGAAATGGTCATTTATTTTCTCACAGGGGTTCTTATACAGTAAATATTGATAAAAATACAATAGATATTGAGAGATTTACTCTATTTTTACTCTAATAACTCTCATGCATGCCTTGCACCAGTATATCTTGCTAGTTTTTTCACATGCTGGGTACACGAAACACCCAAAGTATAAAAAGAAAGCATAGAGACATAATAAAAATCTACTCACATTCAACACACTGTACGTACTGTATGTGTGTATATGTGTGAACAGACAAACTATTCAGATCATCTCTTCTGAGAGCTGAAAGTATCCCATCATAAGTTCATAAGTTGTGTTTTCACATAACCCAAGTCTGTGTTGCCTGTAGTCTTAATGTGTCCCCCTCTCACCCTGTTTTTGAGAAGAAGAGACCATCGAGGCTCTTACAGCTGAATACGAGGAGGAGGTGGAAGAGGAGGAGGAGGAGAGTGCAGAGGCAGCAGAGTCCGAGGCAGCTCTTGATGAGCAGCAGTGGAGCGGGGAAGAGCCCGAGCTGGACAGCCCGCAAGCTGAGCCCTTAGAGCAGGCAGAGGCCATAGACGAGGCCCAAGACCTAGCCCTGGAGCTATCTGACGCAGCTAGTGCTGCCACAGAACGCTCTATGGACAGAGAGGAGGAGGAAGCAGAGGGTGAGGAGAGCCCTGAGACAGGTGTGTCCTGCCCTCTGCTCTCCCTGCCTGCATGTTACTGCATTGTCCACTGTATAAGATTGCCAGATGTGTCAAAACAAGCCCATAAGCATATAACATAAGCATTACTCAGGTGGAATGGCAAATAATTCTCCCTGCGCTCTGCTGTGGCTGCAAGGCAACACAGGCTTGTTGGTGAAAGAGTCACTTTCTTTTAACTTGACTTAGTTTTATTGTATGTGATCTTTGCGCTTGTATTTTCGTTTTCTTGCTGTGGTTTTCGGGGCCGGCCGTTTCGTATTGGTATTATGACGTGAAAGTGTTGCTGAACGTAACAGTGCTTTTTATCATCAGCTATAAGCATACAGGTCTCTCATTATGTTGGCTTGGCACTGGTGTGCCAGTGCTGCTTTTCTTTTTTTTTAAACCATAAATCATACTTAGTAAACATGGATCACTCATTATTTTCACAATACTTTGTTAAGAATTTGCAGGGGATTTCATGTTGGCTGTCTCATGTTCAGTGTGGTACAGTTGTTGGTAGAACCATGTTTCATTCAGTTTTTTTATTTTCTCAGCTAGACGCCTATTCATCTGAGTTTTCTTTTGTTTTTGTCACAGTTGGCTGGTGACCACATGCATATGGCATTTCTTTGTCATTCACCAGCAATGTTCTTCTGTATTTGTACTTATTAAGATCCAAATTCATCTTGATCTTAAAGGTTCTGTATGTAACTATTACAAAACTATTTGCATTCATTTTTAAATTGTTACAATGTTTTGTAATTGCCAGCGAGTGAATGGATAATAACATAAAAATGAGATATTTCCTGATATTAACTTGTCGGTTGTGTTTATCAGCCTGTAGCCCGACTTTTACCGGAGTATCTCTGGACAGGAACTGTACACAAATCCAACGAATGTGATGTTACTGCGTGCTCCTGAGTGCCTTGCCTTTCTCACACTGATGTTAACAACCAACCAGCATAACATAACACAACAATAATGGGGATATCCAAGTAGAAACATCCTGCAGATGTTAGCTTCCCAGCTAAGGAGACGGCAGGCTACCCCCGTTGACCACAACACTTTTCACAACAAACACAGCCACAATGTCCAGTTGTCCACTCCAGAGCACATACACAGTTGAAACATTATTTCCTCAACAAAGGAGCAGAAAACAAGCTCCAGAGCATAATCGGAACATAACTTACCCCTTTTGTTTTTTTCTGTTGGTAGGTGGCACACATTTCACAACAAAACCACATTGCATCGCTTTCTGGTCACAGCTCACTGGGTCTACTGGTGTTTATTAAACACGTTTTTTTTTTTTTAAATGTCGGTGGTTTGCAGGTCTGGTTCAAGTGGTTGATTTACACATATTTTTTCAGGTTGGATGGTAAAGATACAGGAGCCTCTGTATATGTGCTTGTACTGTATGTGAGTGTACAGCAATAAGGGGAGGGAGAAGGGGGGAGTAATCACCTTTCAATGGTCTTGTGTTACAAGCATGTTTGGAGCATACAAGCTTGACGTCCACAGGTATTGCTACTGAGTAGGAATTTCTGATTTCTACATACAGAACCTTTAACAAAACGTTGTGAACAATCATAGATTAAAACTGGTCAAATTATCATAACATTCATTACAAAGAATGACAGAAATGCTATTCTTTTGATCTGATGTTTACAAGAGTTGCATGGATATCCATCCCATCTATTATTGCTTGTTTCCCATTAATCAGCATCACAGTTGCCTCATGCCGGTTCTGTCACATACCATGCCATATTCTCATCCATTTGTGACTTGGTGGATCCCATAATCTCGCCGTTCTTCTTCAGTGATGGCCGTATCATTGTGTTGTAAGTTTCTGAGGAGAGCTTTGCCTGTTTCTGTGACACCCTGGCTAAATAAATATCTCACTTGCAGCATGCCAAATCAGTATTTGTTCAATGATGTTCAAAAACAGCCAACTTACAGATGTCCTTTCAGCTTTGAAGATGGACTCAGACAAGCAGGGGAGTGAAAAAAGTGGTTCCATGAGCCCAGACAGCATTGGATCAGAGAAACGCCCAGAGGAGTTTTTTGAGCCCCAGATGCAGGGGTTCTTTGCTGGTGATCGAGTTGTACCAGAGAGCCCCACCATGGATATGCCCTCCTTTGTACCCCCGATTGTTCAAAACCAAACCAAAGAACCTGTCAGATCACTCACCCTTCAGCCTACCTATGGTGAGCCAATTACAGTATCAGAGAAGCAGCCATCAGTAGAGGTGGTGGAGTTCAGCAGCATTGGTGCACCTTCTGATTTTTCTTCAATGGGGACAAAAGTTCCAGGAGGAGACTCAGCAAGAGATGCAAGAGATAGATCTGGCATGTCAGCATATTTTGAAACATCAGCCATGGAAGTAGATGAAGCTCCCCAATGTAAGGGTGAGGGTTATTATGAACTGAGCAGAGCTGGTGAAGACAAGCCTGTGGTTGATTCCAAGTCTCAGGAGATCAGCTACAGTGCACTGGCTGAACCCCAAGATAAACCTGAAACCAAAAAGAATACTGCCGAAGACACCAGAGTATTCACAGTTCCCGACAAGAGTAATGAATGCAGGCTTTCCCCAGGGAAACTGGCCTTAGAGCAGAGGAGCTACTCACTTAACATCACTATTGGAGCAATGGATCAAAGTGGCCAAGGCAGACCGAGGAACTTCTCCCCACTGGCTACAGATATCATGTCATATACTAGTGGAAGTCTAGATGAGTCAGCGGACTACCTCCCAGTCACTACCCCTTCAGTGGAGAAGCCGCCATCCTTTCCTCCTCTGATTCTGGAGACTGCAGCTTCTGTCACTTCAGATTCCTCATCTCCTCCAAGGACCTCTGAACTAGTTTCAAAACCCAGCCCTGAACCAGATTCCCCAGAATCACCTCAGCCCTCAAAGAACGCCTATAAAAATGGCGCAGTGATGGCGCAAGATTTGCCTGAGATGCTAGACCTTGCCGGTACCCGTTCCAGACTGGCATCAGAAAACACTGACCCAGAAATCATCCGGAGAAAGTCAATTCAAGCTGATGTTCCTGCCTTCAGTGATGACCCGCTGGCTAGCCTTGTTTCGGGGGAACTGAGCCCCGGAGCCAGAAAGAGTGAGAGCCAGTTGGAAGAGATGGGCTATTGTGTGTTCAGTGAATATTCAGGGCCCATGCCATCCCCTGCAGATGTGTTCAGCCCTACAAATGCTTCTGCACAGGCCTTTGCCCACTCTGTCCTGGAGGAGAAAGTGGCTGAGCAGGCTAGGAAATTAGCTGTCAGAGACACTTCTGTGGAGGACAAGAGCCAGCCATCAGGAGCTGCAGGCACAGAAGAAAAAGACAAGAAGCAAGTTGAGATAAAAGATTCTGCTGAAGAAAAAGGTACAGGCGTTGTAGATGACCAGCTGAAAAAGTCTGTAAGCGAACAGGAAAAGCCACCTGCGCTGCCAAGTGAGGCCTTTGTGACACCAACTGTCACTGTCACTCTCGAAGAAGGTGGGAGGTCAGATAGTGAGACACAACGACAAGGTAGTGGTGAAGGCTCAGCATCAGAAACTGAGATTGCTGACTATGAGAGGCAGATCCGCAAATTGGAGATGGAGGACAGGCCTCTTAGTTTGGAGGAGGAACGAGAACTGCAAGAGCTTCGGGAGAAGGTTAAGCTGGTCCACCAGGAGGCATACGAAGAGGTAGACGCTGAAGATGTGTACCAGCTGACTGGCATGGCCAAGGACAGAATTGCCAGGCCTGTAAAAACTTCACCTGCCTCCTCAGTGGAGAGCAATATTGATGATGATAAGCTGCTCTCCCCAGTGCTCTCACCTTCCAAACTTAAACAAAGAGAAGTTTATGGTTCCCCTAAAAGAACGCCTTCCCCAGTGTTAGGAATAAGCAAAGAGGACAAAGAGAAAGAGGAGTCAGAAAGAAAAATGAGGGAACAGCAAGAAAAGGAAGCAGCTGAGAAAAAAAATAAAGAAGAGAAAGAAGAGGCAGAGAAGAAAATTAAGGAAGAAACAGAAAAGAAAGAGAAGGAAATGAAGGAAAAAGAAGAGAAGGAAAGGAGAGAGAAGGAAGAAAGAGAGAAAGAAGAGGCAGAAAGAATTTTGAGGGAAGAAAAAGAAAAGAAGGAGAAAGAACAAAAAGAACAGGAAATGAAAGAGAAGAGAGAGAAAGAGGAGAGAGAGATTAAGGAAAGGGAAGAGAAAGAGAGGAAAGCGAAAGAGGAGAAGGAGATGAAAGAAAGGGAAGAACAAGAGAGGAAAGCAAAAGAGGACAAGGAGAGGAAAGAAAGGGAAGAGAAAGAGAGGAAAGCAAAAGAGGAGAGGGAGATGAAAGAAAAGGAAGAGAAAGAGAGGAAAGCAAAAGAGGAGAGGGAGATGAAAGAAAAGGAAGAAAAAGAGAGGAAAGAGAAAGAGGAGAGGGAGCTGAAAGCAAAAGAAGAGAAGGAGAGGAAAGAGAAAGCGGAGGCAGAGAAGAAAGAAAGAGAAGAGCGGGAAAAGATAGAAAGAGAGGAGCAAGAAAAGAAAGAAAGAGAGGAAAAAGAAAGAGAAGAGAAAAAGTTAAGAGAGAAGGAAGAGAAGGAAAAGATAGAAAAGGAACTGAAAGAGAAGGAAGAGAGAGAGAAAGCGGCTGAGTTGGACAAAAATGTTACAGAGAAGCCTGAGGACATAGCAAAACAACCAGAGGAAAAAGCAGTGATGGAACCTGCTGTTAAAGAAGCTAAAACACCTGTGGAGGTTGAGAGGGAGGAAGAGGAAGGTGAGGAAGATGTGTTAGATAAAGAAAGCAAGAGTGCTGGGGCAGGCGTGATAAAGGAAATCCCAGAGACTCGTGCCGCTATTGAATCAGTAGTGACGGTTGAAGATGATTTTATCACTGTGGTCCAGACCATCGATGAAGCAGATGAACCGGGACACAGTGTTCGTTTCTCTTCTCCACCTGAGCCTGAAGGTCTTCATAGTGTACAGAAAGAGGAAGATGAGGAAGATGAGGAGTCTGTGGAGTTGGCCCAGGAAGCAGACATGGAAGCTGGTAGTCTAGAGGAGGTTTGTGATGTTCCTGAGACCCCTGCATCTCCTGAGAAGGAGGCTCAGACCGTTGAAACAGAAGGACAGACAGAAAGTTATGACAGAGATGAAACCACAATGGACGACTCCATCCTGGACAGCTCATGGGTGGACACACAAGGTGAACTCTCTTCTTCTTCTTCTTCTTCTTCTTCTTCTTCTTCTTCTTCTTCTTCTTCTTCTTCTTCTTCTTCTTCTTCTTCTTCTTCTTCTTCTTCTTCTTCTTCTTCTTCTTCTTCTTCTTCTTCTCCTCCTCCTCCTCCTCCTCCTTCTTCTTCTTCTTCTTCTTCTTCTCCTTCTTCTCCTTCTTTGTGTAATACTGTTTCATGTAAAATTAAAACATGTATGTTAAATATGTTTTTTATGTCCTGTTTTGCCACATTTCAGATGATGATAGGAGCATGCTCACAGAGCAAATTGAGCCTTTGCCTAGGGGGCCAAGCCAGGTTGAAAAGCATGATGTGGTCCAGAACAAGGAGACACAACAGAAGAAAACAGAGAAACAGGAAAAGCCAGTCAAACCCAAGACTAAAGGAGGGCGGACTAAAGGCCGACTCTCCACACCAGAGCGCAAACCTGTCCGCAAAGAACCTGTCTACATTCCCAGAGAGGAGGTCAAGAAGAAAAAAGGTTGTCATGATCTTGTTTTCCTTTTGAATTCTAATAGTAGTAGTTGTTTATGTATACTGTAGTTAAAGATTATCACCATTATACTATTTACCCTTGTTGTAGCTAAAAAACTGTACTTGGTCACTCTTTTTTTGTTATTACTATAGACATTCAAAGCAGTGGCTCAATGTCATCATGTGCCTCACTGTGGCTCTCAGCTGTTACAAAACACAGCATTTCATAGTTTATAGCTTACCTGTACAACAGTTTGTGTAAAAAAATGTGCCTCGTGATAACTCACTGACACAGTGATTTGAGTCAATTGCCGTTGTAGTGTAGTTGAACAATTATGGCAACTAAAAAATGGGATTTGGGTTTTTTTTATTCTTCAGCATTCTGTATTTTATGATTCAACTTCTGCTTCTGCTTATTGTTGTGTCTCTGCTTTTGTCAATGGCCATGTTCCCCCTGATAATGAAGCTGTGATTAAGAAGACAGAGTTTACCAAAAAAATTGAGGGTCAGACTCAATCCCCAACCAGGAGGAGCGTGCTGAAACCAGCTGTCCGCCAGACCCGTCCCACCCAGCACCATTCCTGTCCCAGAAGGAGACCCACAGGTGACACATTTCCTTGGTGTGGTGCAGACGAGCCACCAGAACACCAGTTCAAACCGCATCTCACCTACACTGTCAGCTTCCATTTTGGTTTTGGTATCCATTCTGATGTTTTTTTATGTTACATGGGTTTTTTTGTATTTGATTGCAATAAAAATACTATCATACATGTTTTATTTGGCTTCATTTGTCCTTTTTTTGTTATGGATTTTTTTGCATCGTCTTTATTTTGGTCAAAAAAGAGTAACCTAACACCGATCTGAAAATTTGTTTTATGTTCTCTACTGTATACATTTATAGCCATACTTAACAGTGACTGTACACTTCTATACACTGTATATAATTTCAGTACTTGATATAGAGTAGTAATAGAACATTTTAATTGGTGTTAACTTACTCTTCAAATGCATCGATTGATTTAAATGCATCCTTCTCTGTCGCTGCCATTTATTAACTGTTTTATATTCTGTCAGCTGTCAGTGATGTGCGCTGTCACATTAATATCCTTTGCTAGTGTCTTTCATATAATTGTCTAAAAATATTTTAAAGCTTTTCTGATTATAATGGGCTAAGTTGTTTGGTCTAAAAAACACTATTACACTTTAAAACTCCTGACCTCTCTCTCATATCCACTCAAGCTTTTTTCAACTTATGGTTGCTAGGCAACTAGTAACCCATGGCTTTTCTTTCTACGGACTATACTATAAAGACTCTGTAATGTTTCCCTGTCCCTGAGGCAGTATGCACTTCATTTTCCCTTGACGGACTGAATTCTGTGTCACTGATGATGAAAGCTCAGGATACTGCAGCTCTGCCCCAATTAGATTATTTTCTAGGGTTGCCTTACATAATACAAAATCCCCCATTCTGTGTGATATCTTGCCAAATCTTCGCAGAACAGTACTCTCAAGGGGGTAGAAACCTGCTCCCAGTACATTCGATTTGTCATATAGCTTACCATGCCAGATATGTGACAAAGTTGTATATTTGTACTTTTGTACTAATGGGAACCAAATATTGCAATAAAGGCATAAATATAATGATAATCCTCCAAAGTAGGACATTTAAAAGGTTCTCACTCCTTTCCCTTTTACATATGAAGGTGAACACATGTATGCTGTTTGTATTTTAAACTGTTCCTGACATTCAGTTTCTCTCTCCCAGATGTGCTACCAGACGGTCGTCAGCCTCTCAGTGTTGCCAGAAAGTCACGCGACAGAGCATCGGTGAGTACACTTCTACAGCGCAAGAAGGGTATAACCTCTGGCACCACTCAGAGAAATACTATATCAAAGCTTTTCTGGCAAACCTGAATCACCCTGTAGAATTGCAGTAGAGCAACTAAATAAACATCAGCCTAGACAAATTGACATTGAAGATAGAAAGCGTGCCTTGCTGTCTCCTCTCTGTCTTATCGAAGCCTTAATCCTTGCATGAAAAACTGTGCCTTGCCTTTGCATTTTGTAAAATGTTTGCTATTGTTGCCTCGTTTAATGGGTTTTTGCACAAATAGACAATGCAGATCCATTTAGAATTACTGAGTGGGTGTTGAATCACCCTGTGACATTTCTCCAACGGCTGTGGTCGTGACTCCATTTTACTTCTCCACTATGGTAATGGCAGTTATTGTGTCTAAAATAACACAGTTATCTTAAATGTCATGTCATTACAGTATACTCTAAGTGTGTTCTGTCATTTGAGCACAAATTATAATCCGCTTTTGATTTACACCTTCTATTTACCATCTTCGGACATTCCTCATACTATTGTCTGCAAGTCTAACATGTTGCTATTGAAGTCACAGGAATTTTTGCATGAGCATGGTCATATTTTTTTCCTTGTTTTTTTGTGTAGATGTCACATACATAATTTCTCAGTGTAATAGTCACAATAAATGTGCCTGAAGGGCTGTTTTGGTGGTCTATGATCAAATACCATACACTAGATCTGATGCTAATATGTTATTCCTTATTTCACAGAGGCTACATCAGATCTTGTGCTTTGATAATGCATGTTGACACACTATTATTTTGCTATTTTGTCACCCTGTGTCCTGTGTTTTGATGCTGTGTTACTCACCCACCGGGTCTCATCGTTGCACCATCTCAGTGCCATGCCCATCGTTTGCCACTAACAAAGATCCCCACCTCCATATCCAGAGTGGCTGCCTCATTAAATAGACCTCACTCATCTTCACCAGAGCCACAAGGCTCCCCACTATCACAGAGACTCACAGCCAAGGTAGGTGGATGCTAGTGCAGCACTGAACAGTAGCTACAGGAGTTCTGGAAAGAACATTAAAAAAAATTGTATAATCAAAAGACTAAGAAAATAAGAATTCATCTGACCGAAGGATCTACTTCTTGTCTCAACAGGATGGTGGGTCTCGGAGCCCTGACAAGAGATCTTCTCTGCCGCGGCACGCCATTCTGAGTCGCCGTGGATACCATGACCAGGAGGAGAGCTCTACCTCCATCACCAGCTCTGGCTCAACAGCTCCTCGCAGACCCACATGTAGGCAGCAGTTTCTGTAATTGACTAATTGACTCCCTTTACTAGGTATCCGTTTAGGTAAGTAACATTAGGTGGGTGGGTCTGCAACGAAGATCAGTGTCAAGACTGATCAAGAGCTAAAGTCTTTCTTGACATTTTAAGGCCAGAGTCTAACTTTGAAAACCTCATAAATTGAACAGATTTTTTTAGCAGCAACAACATATGCCAGAAGTTTTTACTATAGTGTGCCAATGGAAGATCCAGTTGTTAATTTTTTGCTCGCTGCATTGTTTTTTGTTTCTTTAGATTTTATTTTTACTAGCAATATAGCTGTAAATCTATCTTATTTTCTCTTTTTTATGCATCTCTCTCTAGCCCTCTTTCACCATCCCTTGCAACTGTTTTTGGCGTTTTATTCATATATATAACTGGCTTGTATGAAATACAACTGCCAACAAGCCTTAAATATCCACTTTCTCTTTTTTCACCGTCGTCCACTCTTTAATGGTTCCTGTCTCTAAATCTTAAACCTTTCCTCTTTTGCCTCCTGTAGCGTTTCGCACTGAGATGAGGGCAGAGCACAGGACAGGACGAGCCCCTAGTATGACAGGTAGAGGAGATTCTCCATAACTCTGTCATTGTGAAAATAATTTGTTACATGGCTGTTGCAATGGATTGCATGAGGTTGTACAGGTCTAGGTATAAAGTGGTATCCTCAGTAGTATGTATCAGGGTACAAAAATTGAATGGCATTCTTGAAATAATCTAAATTTCAATATCATGAAATACATCAGTTGAGTTATAAAGCAACTTAATGTCTAAGCTTCAAGGGGAGCAGTGAAAGCTTTTAATGTGAGCACCTTGTGAAATAGTCATTAACTGTTTTTATACTTACCAAGAACCCTATTGACCTTCACAGATATACAGTGCTTTAGACTTGATTCAGTACAGGTAATTATGCAATGTGGATAGTTAATATGATTGATTTTAAAACATAGAAATTACCCAAATTTGAATTATATACTTTGAGGACCATTAAAACTACAGGACTTTGCCTCTTTACCTCCAATTTAATCTTCATCCTTATATCCCTCCCCGCAAGTTGCAGAATCAATGCGCTCCCGTTCAGCTCGCAGTGGACATTCGACCCCCCGCACCCCTGGCTCCACAGCCATTACCCCAGGAACCCCGCCGAGCTACTCATCATCTTCCAGGACCCCTGGAACCCCACGCTCCCTTAGCTTGATTTCCCAGGAGAGGAAGGTGGCTGTTGTCCGTACCCCACCCAAGTCACCTGCAACCACGCCTAAGCAGCTCCGCATCATCAACCAGCCGCTGCCTGACTTCAAGAACATCAAGTCCAAGATCGGTTCCACAGAGAATATCAAGTACCAGCCTAAAGGAGGACAGGTGACACTCATCTCTCATGTTTACTCCAATCCCTGTAGTCTCTGTCTAAGTACTTGCTTGTTTTTTCACTTCACTAGTTTCAGTTTTTCCCACGTCTCTGTTATACCTGTGATCGTAGATATAATTTCATAGACATTTTTTCTTAATTAGTACATGTAGCATTCTTCCCCATAATGAAACACTGAATTCCAAAATAGCAAATCGAACTAAAAGTAAAACATGAATAAATAAGTACAAACAAATTAGATCTAAAAGAAGAAATTATAATATCATCTGCAAACAAAGACATTTCATCAAACCCGACCATAACTTGGATTCTGTCCTTAGGCTTCAAAGCAACAGTTAAGGGTTCAGTGGCAATAGAAAGAAATATAGGCAGACAGTAATTCTCTTTTCTTAAAGAAAAATCTGTACACTGTGTGCCGTTGAGGCGAGCAGTACTGGGTGCAACAATCTAAACTAATTGTTTGAGTGTAATTTTAAGTGTGTTTTTGACTAACCTCTTCTGGCTTTTTCCTCTGACTTTATATGTTTATTTCTATCCTTTCTCCACACACATAGTCTCTTAGTATTTTACCTACCTATTTCTACCATCACCCTTCAAATCCTCATGCTGGCTCACTTATGTAAGAGATTAAATGAGCTAAGAAAGAATATTTTGTGAACCAAAACTATATTAACTTATAGATCCATTTATCAAAACATTAAATTCACATTGATTAAAAAGTAGAAAACAATGTTAGAATTTAGCACCAAAATGCTAGTGCAGTTTGAAGAAATATCAAATCCCATTCAGATTTACTTTGTGGGCACTGGTTGTGATGACTTGTCGTTTTTCACTGAGTGGTATATCATCAAAGAGTAACAGAGATACACATACCACGCTGTGCTAAAATAAGAATTTACATATAACTCATTTTAGCAATACTTTTAATATTAACATTGAATAAAATGGCAATGTTGAGAACCAGCACCCACCTCTGCAATTATTTGCATTTTAGTCACTAACAGCTTATTGTTTTGATTCACCAGTCAATATGGTTGACTTCCTCTAGTGTCCCCAAATAAAGCTATAGGCAGCTGTTGCCAGCAAGTGAGCTCACATATGTGATTATATTTCCTGCTATCTGGGAAATGGCAGAGAGCCATAGTGAGGAAAAAACATTTGCAAACAAAACCAGGGCTGAAAGGTGAGCAAATATTAGACTTTTTGTTTGTCAAATTGTAAGAAAGAAGTCTCCAACAGGGTGTCCATGTTCTATTGCTTGGACTTTTATATAAGCTGTGTGCCCTCCTTAAACAGCTTTCAAATAATTAATGTGGCTATTTTTCCATTCAGGGATCAACAATACTGATCCTGAGGATAAAAGCTAAGACTGAGACTTCACTATCACTTTTCATAAAAGCTCTATGATGAGGGCTGGTGGTCCAATCTTTATTCAGCTACTTCTAACATTTCTGAGACCCCAAATTTCAATTAACTGAATGGTGACCTGAGTTTGATATCTCAGTGAGTGACAGAAATGTGAGCACTGCCTGTGCCCTCAGTTATTCCCCTGGCTTTATAAACCCAGGACAGCACTTCAGCCAACAGAAATCTGCATTTCAAATCATGTTTTCTGTTGCTGCACAGAATCTGCATTAGCAGGGTGTTTGGGAATGTACACCCTGCAGTTTGACAAATATCTTGTTCCAGCTTCAGTCTGAAACACTAAAGTCACCACTGTAACAGTAAGGATTGTGATGAAAACAGCAGTGTGTGTCTCTAGCCATCAGTTCTTACAAGCCTTCACTGATGACCTGATTAGGAGCCTTAGTGTTTGGCTGACATCTTTATGACTTGCCTGGGCTCTGTGCTGCTTTGTGCAGCCAGCCACCAAATAGGAAGGGATCATGCTCCAAATGCCTGCCTGTCTTTTGCAGAAGAAGCATTTGTGTGTGTGTGTGTGTGTGTCTGTATGTGTGTGTGTGTGTGTGTGTGTGTGTGTGTGTGTTTGTGTGTGTGTGTGTGTGTGTGTGTGTGTGTGTGTGTGTGTGTGTGTGCATGCAAACATGCATGTTGGGTCATAATCAGTGACTGTGCTTTATCAAGAATGGCAATATTATTTACACACCTGTTTTGGGAAACCTGGCTGTGAAGAGAGGGTGTCAACTTACAACAGGAGTCTTTGCGAGTGATTTTGTCAGGGTCACCTAGATGAAAGTTGTTAACTGATGCAATCTGGGCATTTGTGAAAAAGTGTCTTAGCGGCATAAGTAATCCAGTGCCACATCCGTGGAATTTCTTCTGTAGACTTTTGGCTGTGGAAGTGGTTGGCCAATGCTTGAGACAGGGTATTTTGGATCTGTTTTGTGTAACATAAAGTATCCTGTAAAAGGATTACCTCCTCATTAGAACTTTAATCTCGTCTGATAACTTGTTGGTTGAAAGATTTCATGTTAATATACATATTGTTCCTTCAGCCTACGAAGGATTGTCATAATAATGCAGAAAAGATACAGGATGCATTTCTGCAATTTCAAAAACCAACCAGCTCGTATTAACGTTCAGACATCACATCATCTTAATGTCCTGACAGTGTCAAACATTTAGTATACTCTACCAGACAGATTATTGTATTATTGTGAAAATTGTATTGATTAGTAAATATTACAAACTCAAGATTTCTTTACATGAACATTAGCATTAATAATTATAACATTGTTTTGTTTTTGTATAGAGCAGCTTTAGTGTCTTTACCCACAGCCTCACTGTGTGTTCCTGTGTGTGTGTGTGTGTGTGTGCGCTTACTTGTGTGTGTCACCCCTTGGTGGCATCAGGTGTCTCCCTAGAAGACATAAAGTAGTGATGGCAGTTTCCGGCTAAACACAGGGTTGAATGTGGCATAGGGATTGCCGTGATTCCCCAACTTCTCTTTGGCCATAAGCTGCCTGACACAAAGTTAAAATTTAATCATCCTCTTAAGGCAATGGCTCTATGATCTTTTGATGAGATGACTCAAGGGGTTTAAAGGCATAAGTGTGTTTTAGGAGACTCGGTTGGAAGTGTCTAGCCAAACACTTAATCCTAAAGGCTGCTATTTGCGTCTCATAAATGATTTAAACAAAGGCAGCCCAGAGAGGGATGAATAATTCCTGAATGTGAGTTATCGGACAATAAATGGAAGTAGAAATCTGACAAAATAGTGCTAGCCAACTCAAACATATGATAAACCTTTTCAAATTTTAGGTTAGTTTAGTTTAGTTTATAGTTCCAAATTAACTTGCTTGTGATCACATACAGTACACTCTGGTTTGGCAAACCTATATTTTAAACCAACATGCTGCAGCAAATTGTTTTTACAATCTATTTGTGCTTTGAACCACAATTGCACATATTTAGGCAGTAATGTTTTTCATCCTTTTCTTATCAGCTTGTAAAATAGCAGTTAAGACAGAGGATTTTTCTATTTTAAGTTTTCTTCCATATTAAACATGAATGAGCTGTTGATGAAAACTATAGTAGTGTGGGGTGTGCCTGAAGGTGAAGATGGTGTGTGAATGTTGTAAGGTGCATGTCTATGTTTGTAACATCGTATACCTTATAAACTGGGGCACTGAAGACCCACCTGAGGACCAAAATAAGTGATTATATTATCAGAGCAATGCTGAGCAGGCAACAGTCGGGGTGACATTTTGACTGATGTGCATCAGAAAACATATTGTATAATTTCCAATATATAGCATGATGATTTTGAGAACAATTAGTTTTTCGTAAGGAGTTGATAAACAGTGTCATTCTCCCATTACCCAGTGTGCTTTGCTCCAGCTCTTCCTCAACAGCTGAAAATTTTAAAGTGTAGATAGAGGTCACTATACAGTAGCCACCTTTGCAGTCGGCCATTTTATGTTCCTACAGTTAGAAAATACAATTTAACATGACAGCAATATACTTTACTACTCTCTTGACCCGTAGTAGTCCCAAGCACCTCCTGTAGTGAACCTCCCTCAGCCCACAGCAGGCCTTTGCCCGGCCACTGACCTGTCCACGACTGTTCTCATAGAATCACAAGGACCAAAATATGTCAGCAGGGGCCAAACACAGGGCCTCATGGATCTGGAAGTCAGTGCTGCGCCTCATCTCCGTTACTCTGAGTCTATCAGCGACACACAGTGTGACCTGGACCCAAGACTTGCTGGTACACCACAGCACTGTTAATTACGGCACCACGTTTCTTTTAGCGTCTGGAGTAGAGTGTGCCACTGGAATAATAACATTATATTAATCAGTTATTATGTCCATAATTAGACAGGGCTACTTGTGATTGATGAAATTTGAATTTTAATGAGACATTGATAAAGTTTTGAATTGACAAATTAATTTTAAACATAGATTTTTGAAAAAATGCATGTTTTTGTGTCTCTTACCTTACTCTCTTACTCTTACCTGCTACCTGATCTTACCTCTTCTCCTTCTGCTTAAACTCTTCCTTTTCAACCATATTTGCATAAAGCGTCACCATTATTCATGCTGAAGTCTCCTTCTTATTGAACTTACAAGCAAACACACATCTTGTCCTTTACCTCAGCTTTTAAACGAGCCACCAAACAAACATTCACGGGGAAACATGCATTGCTACCACTGTTAGCAGGCTAGATATCTAACTAGCTGCTCAACTACAGCACATTTAGAAGTAAGCATAACTGGAAATTTAAACGCCTTATCAAAATTAATTTGGGGATTTTGTTTACTCTATTAATTGTATTATAAAGGAGATTCAATTATGTTTTTATATGCAATTAATTAACTTACTTCTTAAATTGTTAAAATTCTGTATTTATTCCAGTGGAACACTCCAGGCCAATAAATCTAGTGCAAATGGATGATTGTTTATTTCACTGGCCCAAGGGTGCACCTAAACTGTAAGTCACCCGAAATATATGATGTAAGGTGTAGCTGGGGATAGATGAAAAGATGAAAAGATTTATATAGAATATACTCCAAAGTAATGTAGTTTACAATTCTTCCCTGTTCAGACAGTCAATGTAGTAGGTGATGGTTTCTAACTGTAATTTGTCTGGTCATACAAAGCTTGTAGTTTATTATCAAACATGTGCTGTGTTACCACCAAGAACTGGAGCAAAAAATAGATCGATGATTTATAGGCTAACTTTCCAAAAACTTTCACATATTAAACAACAATGTCTAGTTGTCAGCAATAAAAAAGACAGTGTCATGCATCAACATCAACTTTTTCAATTCATTGTTCATAAGTATCCCAGTTTTTCCCAGTATTGTTGATAAGCATTTCCCATCCCCTATTTAAGAGGCCCATACTTTCTCTGTATTTCTTTATAGATTCATATTTTAAACAAGAAGCTGGACTTCAGTCAGATACAATCAAAATGCAGCTCCAAGGATAATCTGAAGCCCTCTCCCCATGCAGGCAATGTATGAACTCTTCCATCTTTACCCTCTTTGCCCTCCCTCTTGATCCTTCGATCGAGGAGATGGGTGAAGACCAGATTTAATTCTAGTAGTTAGTTTGTCCAAGGACCCTACTGTGTATTTTAGTGACATGTTATTTTCATCTTGTTGTGCTGTGCAAGGCTGGATACATGGCCACTTTAAGTGTTATAGTACCCTAGTTTATATTTTACTTTCATACCTCATTTTCCTTCTGTAGTTTGATACTTGTACCCTTAAAATTCATTTACTCCCTTTCACCTGTAGTTTAAGGGTAACAAAGGTCACTTTTAAAGCTTATCTTTATGATTGTAAACCTATTTTAATCAAATAACTGTATACATGAGCAGCAAAAAACAACTAGTCTGTCAACTTCTGATTTTAGCTACCTTACCACTATCAGAAGAGTGCCATTAACCTTCAAAAACCTCACAATTTTTACACAAAGTGAAATTTGTCGCAATATTCCTTGCACTCTCAATTTTCCTTCTTCCAGCAGGATAACATTAGCTTTTATTTCAGTGTGCAGTGTGCCCCACGATTCATGATTAAGCATGAAACCCAGTAGTAAAAAGAACAGCCTAAAGCATTTATTTTAATTTAATTTGAGACAGATAATCAACTCTAATGAATTATCATAAAGAAATGATGAGTGCTTGTCAGGAAAATGAAGGAATGATAAGGCTGAATTTTATTTCTAATTTCTAATGTTTTACTGACACTCAAGAGGACAATGTTTATGGAAACACCAATTAATATTAAGTAGTCTTGAGAACTGTTTAATTTTATCTTCTGGAAACAGGGGCTCATGAATTGATTGATTGTGCATCATTTCATTATTTTGCCACTATTTTTCAAAGTTTGCTAACTGGGAACTGTATGCACTCTCTGTTTATCACTATCATTTATCACCCCCTCATTCAAAACTGGTGCTCCCTTCTCATGTTTTTTATGTCATATACAGTACATTAGGTATACTCTGTAAAGAATGTGTTTTGACTTTGAGTAATCATTTGCATATTCTTATTTGGTGTTACACTATATCAAAGCATTTTAAAGTATTGCTTTGGTGTATTCAAGGTATCTCGAAGATAAAAAAGATAAAAATACAGAGCTCACATCTCTCCTCTCCTCTCCTCTCCTCTCCTCTCCTCTCCTCTCCTCTCCTCTCCTCTCCTCATTGGATATGTATGTACTGTATGTCTTTTGTCAATCCAGTGTAGTTCCCATTGCTTTCACTGTGCTGGTTTAAATGTGTAATTGTTAGTGTTATGTACTGCACTGTACCAACTCTGCTGTGTCTGCATTTCACTCCTGCTTTCTCACTTTGCAGCTATGAGAGCCATTTACACTGTAGCACATTCATATTTTATCATCCTCACACCCTAAACTGATGGGTTTTAGCTGCATTTAATGTGCATCTACTTGTGTCATGTCAGGAAATGTAAAATCACAGAGGAAAGTCTGATGACTTACTCATGTACTGTATGTTCTTGAGAAGTTTTGATGAGCCTTTTGCCTCTTCTTGTGATACAGTTGTGATATCAAGATTTCCAGAAGGTTTTGCATTCTTTTGTGGATCCATGTAAAAGCTAACTCATTGCAGCAACATCTTGAAACTTTGACTGATTTCAGTTGGACATCATAGCACCATTTGTTGCAGGAAATCTGTTTCAGAGGATGTTACGTTGATTCGTCGAGGAAGGCATAGAGTAAAGAAGATCATCTTAATGAGACACCAGATATAAGCCAGGTTTAGTACATAAGCCAGGCTAATTTATAGGGTCAAAGCTTATACTGTGAGTCATGTGAGATTAATCTGTTTTGCTTAGCATGTTTATATCAGTGGGTGGATACAACCTGTTAAATATAGTGAAGTGTAATGCCAGAAAGCCCAAGCTTTTTCCCACCTTATTCCTCACCTCCGCTCCTGCAGGTTCTGATCCCCAGTGTTAAACTGGACTATAGCCATGTTCAGTCTAGGTGTGGGTCCTTGGACAGGAGGGGCTACTCAGCAGGAGGTGGAAACGTGAGTCTTGTGCCACAAATCCATTGTCTCAGTGTTGATGTCAGTGTTATACCTGTGTGTTGTGTTATGCTTTTCAGTGTCGCTTTTTCTTTTTCCACCTTGCTTTACAGTATCTCAGTCTACCACCCACTCACTGAGGCAGCAATGCTGGTGCTCTTACCTAACTGGTCTTCATTGATACAGCTTCCTCCAGTGGTGGTTTGTGTCCAGCAAAGGATTTTGAGACTAATGGTTGAATGCCTCCTCTCCAGCACTTGACAATATGAGGGACTGTTGCAGCTTTCTGACAATAGGGGCTCGATAACTTTAAGACAATTAAAACTTATCTCTTGACTTTACATCACTGAATCTCCTCAGAATAGTGTGGTTCTGTTGCCAAGCATCTCTTTAGTTGCACAAGGCAACATTAGGTTACCAAGGCAACAGCTGTATGCTTCATCTTTCTTCCAACAGGTCTGAAAAAATGCTGCCAGAAGCATAACATTTATAATTGCAACAGAAGTTTACCTGTAGCTACAATTAACATCATATGGTAGAACAGATTAATGGCTGTTCAGATAATGTGTTGGTTAAATTTCAGTTTGTGATGAAAAAACACAATTACTGAGGGAGTAAACAATGTAAGAGCTTAAACACATTTCAGTGGTAGCACCAAATTCAGATTAGACTTCTGTGAGTATTATTGTTCTATTTCGAGGTCATTGCTTATTACAAACAGAACACATGGTAATATTTACAGAAACATGAATTCCTCTCTAAAGCATCCCCAGACTTCCAGTGGAAATAGAAGCAACATAATGCCAGTGTAAAGTTGCAAAAAACAAGTATTTACTGTTTAGTGCTGATTTTTAAACAAATCAAAAACACAAATAATAAAAGAGAAGTTAGCAGGAAGGGAAAGAGCAGCAAATAAATGGAGCCACATCAAAGAAAAAGAATCATTCTACGACACAACAGCTACCAAACAAGCTTACACTAAAATAAACACAAAACATAACTCAGCTGCCTGATTACTTTATGCTTGCCTTGAACTACAGAGTGTACTTGCTTAATACTCGGGTTACTTAGTGGAATGACTCAGATTCTCAGCATTCAGGATCCTCAAAAGCAAGATAAATACTTACTGTCAGTACACAATGGCAAAGTCAGACAGCTCACTTTAAATCACAGTTGCTCAGCTGACAGCTCTAGCAGCTGAGGGAGCTGGACTGCACTGTAAGGTTTAAGTCATTAAAATACCAGAAGTGAAGTGGTGTCTCACTCCATCTGTATTTAACTTTGTTCCTTAAAATGAAAAACCAAAGTTGTTAATAGTCCTTGAACAGAAAAATCAGATACATGAACAGAAAGGCCTGTTTGCCAAGTTCAATGCAAATCTCAGGGACAGACTGTAAGAAGGTGTCATTTGAGTGTAAACAATAATTACTATTTTTAAGTGAGATATACCCATTAAAGTAAAAGGGTAGCAGACCAAGGATGGACTTATAAATTAATGTACCAGTGAGTGAGTCTGCATAAGGCAAGTGAAGGCCACTAAACTCGTGCCTTAGAGCGCTGTTGTACACAGTATCCAGCCAATGCAAACATTGTTCAAGGACATGCATGTACAGCAGATCAACATAGTCAAGCAAGGGATGGAACGTAGCCTTAACCTGGAAGAACAGGAAAAGCAGGATTTAAAAATACAGAAAATATAAATATGCACAAGATGTCTTCTAACTCACTGTTAAGTTGATTCTCAGTGTTTGTGCACTGAAGGCTTCAAGTGCCACATCATAATCATCATCAATACTGGAACAGGATTGGCCTCAAAACTAGTTGTGATGTCACAAATCCTGCACATAGCACCATGCCTTAAAATCAATTTTCCAGAGAAACTTTCTTCTATGTGCACATGAATGTGACAACAGCCTTCCAATGTCGAACTCTGGTCACACACCATTCTGCATATTCAGCTGTAGGAACGAGAAGAAAAACATATTTTGAGAGGAGGGGGACTCTAAGATACCCATCCTGGAGGCTTCATCACTCATGACTGACATGAAAATATTTGCACCAATAATGGGTATTTAAGATCCAGTAACACCATAATCGACCTGCCATGGTGTTAAGCTACCAAGTGCAGGTAAAGCAACTTTTAATACTTTATATGTATGCCTGTATTTGTTGACATGCACTTGATAGACATGAGCAGACCTGTCCTTTCATGTTAGCCTGTTTCATCCCTAGCTAAAACGTTTTATGAATCATGAAAAACAGATTTTCTTTTTTTAAAAGTCATCAAATGTAGTGGATTCTCTGTAAATAGAGTGAACATGGCCAAAGGAATAAAAACAGCTAAAGCCTAACAGGGTTAGTGGATTTATTGCTGGAGAGGTGAGCCAACCTGTAGCATTATGTCCACCCACACTGGCACAAACCACATCTCATCTCTTGTCTTTAAAATCACGCTGTATATCTTTTCTAGTGTTATGCATGTGTGAGGGCGTCTTGGTAGATAAACTACGGGTGTGGTGCACACTGAAATTTGTGCTCATGGTGTTGTGGTTGGTGTTGTGGCCCAATGAACCACGATGTTCATCATTGTCTCACTTTTCCTGTCAGGCTACTTAATAAAGCAAAGCCCTTTAAAAAGATGAACACCAAATCATTGGTCACAAAAGACATTTAAATCACTGACTTGGCAAAGTGATTGCTGACCACAGGTGTGTCCTAGTGGTTCATGTCAAGCTGTAGTGTTATCTCTGCTTGTTCATTGTGCTGTGTCTAAAGCTTTATAGCTCTGCTCTGTTTTCTGTCTCATCAGTTCACTTCTTACACATATCTCTGTGGTTTTCTCTTTCCTTTCTCTTTATATCCCCAGGGTGTAGCACATGAACACATATCTCCTCACTGTCTTACACTGAATCTTCAATATTATGCTGTATATTTTTTTTGTGAATGTGCTAATACATTATTAGCTCAGATGTGCACTTTAAGACACAGTTACAGGACCCACATAGCTTTTAATCAATCTCAATTTGGTTGGTTTAAAAGACACCAGCAGTACTCCACACAGCAGAATGCAAGGACTGTCATTTAATTTAATAGTCACTGGTATTCTGCACTTGTGCTTTTTTTTTTTTTTTTTTGCTTGCGCTATCTACTAACTACATGCAATTCGATTTCATTGTGTTGAAATGTAAAAAACTGCAGACTTTCACCCCCAGTTGCTCAGATATACTATATTGTCTATAAATCAGGAAAGAGATGTTGTCTGTATCTTTTATGTGGACATCATGAGGGGTCAGCAGGAATTTTTAATCTCTGTGTGAACTGTCCCCTGACCTTGTCTCCCTCTGACTTTGCTGTTTACAGGTGCAGATACAGAACAAGAAGATTGATTTGAGCCATGTGACCTCTAAGTGTGGCTCTCTAGACAACATCCATCATCGACCAGGTAACAGGCAGCTTGTTCACTTTCAGGTAGAATTTAACTCAACATCTTAGGGTATATCCAATCACTGTCCACATTTTACTTTCTGTGAGAAGCATTGAATCCCTGGCGAGGAGTGCAGTGAGGCAGCTGGTGGGGAGAGTCTGGCACATATTGTGGAGGAAAAGTTCATATAAATGATATATGACCTGGAAGGGGTGGGAACATTGTTGCTCAATAACCAATCACACATAATATCTGTCTGGTAGTAATACATCAGATACCTCTTAAGGAGTCCTACAGGATAGATGTTATAAGACTTGTTTACCTGTTTGAAATTGAATGTGAAAACAAGCCACCAAAAAAGGAAACCTAATCCAATCTAAATAATATATTTAAATTCCAATCAGCTCTATTATATTATGCGTGTAACAGTTTTCGGTACAGTTTTTGAAACTGAATTCTGTTCACCTCCATTGCGATTTGATGGTGCTATGATGCAGTGGTATATTAAATCTTTGCAAACCAAATCTGCATGATTAGAAAATATTATTCTTATCTGAGTGAACTGGTCATTTAAATCATTACTGTTGGAAGCAATACAATTACTGTCAACCAAAAACACTGCAAGCTGATTATTAATACAGTGTTGAAAAGATGCTGTAACATTGCCTGCATGGCTTCCAGACTGCTTGCTGCTTGGCTGTGAGATGTTGCTCCCATCCCAGATGCAAATGAAACCAGATGGTGGCAGCTTCTGGTTCTGCAGCCCCATCTGCTGGTCTCATGTTTATTTTTTATAACCTTTATTTATTGAAGGCTCAAGGGCCATGCATAATTTCAACTGATGTCCCTTTTGTGATTTTCTCTTTACACAAGCACATTTTCCAAACTCATATGTTCCTCTCTAAAGTTTAGTCAGTGGCCAGTTGAGTAGATACATGGTGACATGGATATCAGTGTAGTATTCGGGGTTTTCTTCTGCCATTATTACCCTAGACAAACTCCAAACACAAATAGATTTGATCATAATTTATTATAACCTGTTTTTACACCTCCTTACTTCTCTCTAGGGGGCGGTAACGTGCGTATAGAGAGTGTGAAGTTGGACTTCAAAGACAAAGCCCAAGCCAAGGTGGGTTCCCTGGATAATGCTCACCACATTCCTGGTGGAGGCCAATTCATGGTAAGTGCCAGCTCCAGTGTCCCAATCCATGATTTAAAGGAAAACATCAAGTTTTTGAGAGATTGTCTTATTAGTCAGTTTAAATAAATAGTCAATCAAGAAACACATTTTTCTTCTATTTTTGAAGTAGCTGTGCACATTATTGGCAGAATGAGTAGGATTTGTTGGTTGCAGCTTGTAAACACACAACACAAACTTGCCCCCTCCTCCCTGGCTCAATGACGCTGTAGTGTAGCCATAGACTGTTAAAAAAAAGAGCAAAAAAGGCTGTAGCCACCATGACTTGTCAACCATTAGTTTGTGGATTCCCATTTTGAAGCCTCAAGTCAGGCTTAACAGGTTTAAAACAAATATTCTAACCAGAAAAACTGAGCAGCGCATTCCCTAGAGGGTCTCTGAACAAGACGTTTCAGGCAGTCAAAATGTTGAAAGAATGCAGGTTTAAGTCATTTCCACATTGACTTTACTTTTCAGAGCTGGAGCTTGCCGCCTGAGTCTAGTGCTATGTCGCTAATTTTTTGTAGAGTCCCCCCCCTTATACCCTGTGTACTGTTATTGGCTAGGGGCTACACACCCACTGCCCAAAACCTAAATCCTAGATGCAGCCCAAATACAGTAAAATAAGAAAAATACAGGGAGATAGCAGGATTTCTGCAGATACAGAAAATGCTAGTGATGATTGAGATGGATTATTATTTTTATCTATACATTGTTTTTTAAGAAAATCCTACTTATTCTGACTTTAAATCAGTTTTTAATAAAGCCACAGTCCGCACACAGGGCATATAAACAGAAAAATCTTCAATGTATGTTATTGCAATTTTAAGAAAATATGCGGCATAGTCTCTTATAACATAGAGTTAAATTTTGCTGAAAAATATTTATTTATGTTATATTCTTAAAAATGTATTTCCAGCAGTCAATCTTCCAAAAACTTGTTGTATTCCTTTATCTGCCAGTGAGGGTAGCAGTAAAGGTAAAGGTATAGTATACGTGACATTCACTCCATATGGTAGAAGTAAATTCAGCCACTTTGAGATGCGTTGATCAAATAAGGCTCTGATGTCAACTGAGGGCGAAGAAAAACAGCCTTCAAGTGAAGTCTACAAAACAGACTCATACAGGTCTCTCGGGTTAAATACAATTTGCAGAGATTCTAAAGCTGACTCACAAAGATACATGTATTTTGGTTCACTCAACATGGTATGACAATAATATGTTCCTATGTCACACCACCTCCCTCTATTAGATTGAGAGCCACAGGTTGATGTTCCGCGACCAAGCTAAGGCACGAGTGGACCACGGAGCTGAGATCGTCACCCAGTCACCAGGATTGTCCGGCTCAATGTCTCCCCAGCGCCATCGGGACAGCCAACTATCCTCCTCCGGCAGTCTCAACATGATGGAGTCGCCACAGTTAGCAACCCTAGCTGAGGATGTCACTGCAGCTCTGGCCAAGCAGGGTTTGTGAAAACTGGATGTCTGGATTGCTCCTCTGTGCACCCAGGACATCCTCACCCTGATCTCCTCAAACTTTTCTGCCCACTCCTGCCGCCCTGAGGCCAACCTGTCACCACAACTACTCAAGCAAACCACAGCCTCTAAGCATCTCCACTTAAAGATCCATCACTCAAACATCAACTCTAAGTAGAGACTCGAATTAGGAGCTACTGTACTTTGGTCCTCTTTATTTCCTGTCTATTTTAATCCAAAAAATGTGCTATTTGGCCTCTCTTTTTGAATGATGTTGCATAGAATAGTTCAGTCTTAGCACTGGTCATAGATAGGATTGAGTGGTTATACATAGTGGGGGCCAGGTATTGGCTTGACTGGTCCTGGATCAGTGTTTTGAAGAAGCTACAGCTTTTTTTTCCACATATGTGGCCATATATGTGGAAGTGATGTGGCCAGCACACCATGCAGCACGTGTTGTTCTTGCCCAGTAAACGTGCATGGACGCCAGACCCCTTAACAAACCAAGCATCCTTACTGCAAGTCATTCTTGTCATCCAATATATAATATATCTAACAAATATATATAGAAACATGTATAAAAATACAAGTTTGTTGCCATCTATATGTCCTCAAAACATTTTAAAAGGAAGCAACAATATGGCTATAAAATATACCTGTAAAATTGCATTATTGCAAGAACCAGGTCATGTTATGACAAGCATGTATTGATTCTAATATTAAAAGAGGCTATTTTGTAATTAAAAAAAAAGATTTTAGTAAGTTATTTCCTCAATTATTGGATAAAAATTAAACAAGTTCATGTTTTGTAGTTACTAGTTGTTTACAGTGTAATGCTTGGTGACAATGTCAGACAGCTGATTTGGTGTTGCTAAGGAATGCAGCTCAGTCCTGTTGAAGAGCATCATACACATGTACCTGCTCGGTAGTTCGATATAGTTTATACACCAGAACAGTAATAAACACAGGAACTGAAATTCATTCCACCAAACTCCAATCTGAAAAGAAAATAGTAAAAAGAATCTTGTCTTTACAGCTGCAGTAAATCGGCTCACATGAGTGAAGAGTATAGACTTTCCTCTGCTAACACAGGCGATGTTGTGCTCATCAGGACTGTCTTTTGTCTGAACTGCAGAGGAAGAAACTACAAGTGCGACATGAGATTTATCAGAAGATGCAGCTACTCTGAAATCTGTTTGTGTGTGCGTTTGGTGTAGATCCCATGCCGTTTTACCACGGATGCTACCGTATCTGGATGTTTTGTTGCAATATGTGGAAAAAGAAAGTTAAAAAAAATATTTTGAAAAATCCGTTAAAAAGATAGTAGGTACATGAAGAAAAATAAAACGACCGAGGGAACTCGGATTCTGTTACATCTGTTAGGAAAAAGTGTGTTTGGGTGATCTAGTTTCTTTTTCAGACACCATTTGTGATATATCCTGCCTCCTGCCTAATTACTGCCCTCACCTGCAACTGTTTGTTTGCTTCTGTGTTTTTTCTGCATTCCCCATCTCCATGTACCCCCTCCCCCCCTCCTGCTCCACCCTACAGCAACTGTAAATGTATTTAAAAGGTCAAGTAGATGTACGCAGTTTTTCTCTTGTTGATATGACACCAATTACAATAATTAATGACAATAAAAAGGACAACAAATGAAACTGGAGTGCTGTCTTCTTTTTCAGATGACAATACACACAGTTAAAGGTTCAACTTTATGGGAAATATTTTGTTGCTGAGAATTAGACTAGAATATTGAGACCACTCAGTTAGTTTGTCCATTATGAAGCTGTGGCCAGCAGCTGATTAGCTTAGCTCAGCACAAAGACTGCAATCGAGGGGAAACAGCTAACCTGCTTCTGTCCAAATGTAACAAAATCCAGCATCAGCACCTCTAAATCTCACATATTAACACATTATCTAGTTTGTTTAACTTGTATAAGAAAACAATGTCTAAAATATTGTGTGCTAAGCTTAGCTAACCAGCTGCTGGGTAACATAAGGGAGTTGTATCAATCTTCTCATCTAACTCGCAAGAAGAAAGCAAAAAAGCACATAAAAAAAGGTTATTGTCTTATCATGCATCTGACTAAATGATCTGTGGCTTGCTTTAAATAAAAAGAATTGGAAATAAAATGGGAGTTTGTGAAAAGTTTATTGGGAATTGTCAGAGGAGAGTACAATAAGTTAAGACTCAGGGATGGGTTGGGTGAGGAGTGGATTCATTTTGATGGCCAGTCCTGGGCCAAACCAGTCACTTTAGAGGCAGATAGCCAGACAGACAGTAAGTGACGGGCGGGGTTGGTGGTGGTAGGGAAGAAGGGGTTCATCAGTATCCCATCTTTCCCTCCATCACAGCTCTACTGTGAAAACCAGTGATGACAAACACCCTGATAAGACAGGGGCACATTGGTGTAAATGAAGAAAAAGAGCTTGGGACATCTTCCACGACAGAAGGAGGAGGAGAGAAAAAAAGCACCAGTTGGACAAAAAGAGAGAGAAAAAATGAACAAAATAAAAGACATCTCATAGTCCTTTGTTTCCCCTGCTTCCTCATGTTGTACAGGAAACAGTGAGTGGATGTCGCGACACCATGGGGTCTGCACATATCCAATGCTCACCACCGCAGTGGCAGGGTCCTTACACAGACATGATGTGCTTGACAAAGGCTGTAGATGAAAACCAGGGCAGCAAGCAGAGAGAACAGAAGAGAAGGAAAATGAATGAGTGAGGTGAATGTGAATATTATCATTATTCAATTCAATGCAGACTTGAAAGTTCAGATGCAGACCTATATATGAAGGAGTTGACATATTGAGTACAACACAATATAAAGTGTGTTTACGCTGGTTTATGTAATTTAAGTGTCTGTGGAAAGTGAAACTTGACACTTTCTGGGTTAAATATGTATTTACAGAGTCCCAGCAATTTAATATTACACTTCCATTAAGATGAGACTCACAAGATAGATTTAAAAAAAAATAATTGTCAAAATTGAACCAGCAGAGGCCGACATATCCTCCCTTCTAGTTTAAGCAATGTGGCAAGATCCAAAACTGCTGGATCCTACATTGTCCATAATGAAACTAAATGATTTCCTTTTTCAAAGACACACAGTTGTTGTCTAAGAAGTTATTTGCATGACATGTAAACTAAACTTCATTAGTTGAGTGTACAGTATAATAGAGTGTTATATTAGCCTCAAACAAGTCATATTATTATAAACTGTGGCTCACCCTCATAGTTCACACAGCCACTCTCGTCCTCCTGTCCCTGCATGAGAGCGTCAATCTCAGTCTCAGTCATCTTCTCTCCTGTAAGGGGCAGCAGATGACAATGAATATTAGTAACACGCAAAAGCACATAGTAACACAATACAGTCAAGTCACTCAAGCCCTGGCCTTACTCACCCAGTGTTGAAAGAACAATGCGCAACTCAGCACCCATCACTGTGCCGTTGCCCTCCTTGTCAAAGACACGCAGACCCTCAACGTAGTCCTCGTATCCTGCCTTATTTGGGCTGGATACAACGGTCTGAAGCATGGGCAGGAAAGCCTCAAACTCTACTCTCTTGCTGTTCATGTCTGCATGAAAAGAGACAGAAATAATAGTCAATGGAGATGAAGAAGCCAGACAGGTTGAGACAATAGGCACCACACTCATTTCAACATCACTACAATATTTATTCACCTTTCTACTACAGTCTCTACTTTGTTACAAACTTTCATGATGGGGCCCAGTGAGGCTTTCAGACAAAGTGACAGTTTGGATGGATATATGTTTTGTTTATGTGTTTTATGAGTTACAGCACTGGCTCTGTAAATAGTGCTCAATTCTCATGGTGCAATTTTAGTTAGAAGGTTACAGAGACTGAAGCTTATGCAAGACCACATTAGAGGCACATATTAAAGATGAAATTCTGTGCTTTTTCATAATTTTACAAAGCAATGTGTGTAGTAATGCTCTCACACGCGCTGCATTTATAGTCACACAAACACACACACGCGCAGTCACTCTCTAGTGCACGCTCTTGCTCGCTCACTCCAGATTCCGGGAGATTAGATCTCATTTGCGGGCGTCAAGGAGCCGCTATCAATATGCGGGAGACTCCCGGAACTTTCGGGAGAGTTGGGATGTCTGTATATCATCTCTCCCTAGCTCCCTAGTTATAACAATGTTTAAACAGGCTGCTAGTAATGCTATCTGTGCAAAATAACATTAAAAATCATCATAATCATCATTAACAGGACGAGAAGTAATATCTTGTATGCCCAGTTGCCTATATTATTCAGTCCCAACAATAATTAAATAATGACTGAATATTTCCTAAGAATTCTTCAGCAATAAATTGTCCAATTGAAATTTAATGAATTTCACATACTATAAATCTATCAAACCCTAACATCAGCCAATTCAATGATAAAAACATTGACTAAACAAATTTCTTACCATCAGCGGAGGGGTTTCCCAACAGTTTGGTCACATCCTTGTTGGTGGGGTTCTGTCCCAGAGCACGCATGATGTCGGCGATCTGGTTGTAAGCCACCTTGTTGTCACCCACCCTGTCAAAGAGTCCAAAGGCCTCCTTATAGTCTGCAGAACAGGAAGAGAAGAAGATATGATCTACTTGGTGAGTCCAATATTTGTGTTGTTTTCATTAAAAGATTTGAGTGTGTGTCAGAGGTGTTTAACAGTGAGGTTATGATGACTGTACCTTGTGATGCCACAGTTATTATATTCTTAGCCTTTAGACTTCAAACAATGTTATAGTATTATATAAAATAGATATTTACTGTGGAAGCCAAAGAGTGCAACACTTTCTGATTTGTTTAGTGTTATAAATGATGTCCTAGAATTACAATAACAATTGTATTTTAATAACTTATTTTTATTTTATTTGTTCATGCTATTGTGCTCTTTATATTGATGAATTTGTTTGAGAGTAAGCTTGGAACAAAGTTACACATGAAATCCAAAAAGAGTAGAAAGGCTATTGGTTCTATTAATAATATATAATAATAATCACAATGCATTTTATTCATAGGAGCCTTTCAACAAACAACAAGAGCAAAAACATCAAACATAGTAAAATTAGCAAACATTGAAGTGGAAGTGCAATTTTACAAAAAATAAATAAATATGAATGTGATGGTCAGATGAAGTTGTGAAGAATTGTTTTTTTATTTAATAGATTAAACTTGGCCTAAATGTATGTGTATGTTTCTGTTATTTATGTATTTAGAAAGATATTTAACTTATTTTATTTTACAATCCTGCAGAGTCCTCAATATTGAGGTTTAATAAGTTAATGTGTTTTCCCACAATGAAAGGTAGCAGTTTTTAGCTTGTAGCTGTGGCTGTCCTTCCTGCCAGCAGATGGAGGCAGTTCCTCTACCAACTGATGAGGGAAATACAGCCTATAACAAGGGCAAGACGTCTGTATAGGTTGTGGTATTATTGGTTGAATAGACAGACTCCTACAGAGCTCAGTCACCCTTCATACTATTTCTATCTCAGCTGTCCCCTTCTCGCTCAGCATGGCTGTGGGCTCTTTTAAAAGACCACCTTGGAATTGATAAACATAGCTGAGAATATGAGCCCCCTCCTTTTAAAGGCAAGGCCCCTCTGTATGTGAGCTCAGTAAAAGTAGGGAATGCTGACTGCAGCATAGCAAGCAGCCTGCCAGACGACAGGTCTGGTGGTATCCAATCCAGGGTCATAAGGGACAAAATAGCAGACAAGTTTTTCTTCCATCTAAAAGACTACACCGTTACCCATTAATCCATCTATTATCCCTGGGATAAACTGATGAAAAGGTTGGCTGCTGTGAAAAATGTAGAACCTTGGTGCATGGTGTGATATCACTAATGAAGTGACACAAGGTTTTATATCACCAATAATTGCAGATAAATAATCTGCAGTTAATATTAGAGCACAAGGATTGGCTGGTTGCCCAGCTACTCTGGCTGATATGCACAAATAATCTGATTTTTGTTGACCTGTAAACAATTCATCTACTGTCATTTGTATCTGCTCTGGTTAAAGGTATTAAAAGTTAGTGCAATCAGCTGTTTGTTGGGAGTGAACACCAGCAGATGTCCAGCACAACACATTACTTTTTTAATATGCTACCATTTGCCAAATGTTGCACTAAAAACAGCTGACAATTACTTTTGGAGTGCAGTTTTCAGTTTATTTATTTATTTAGCCAACAACAGAAAGGTAGGAAAACATAATTTTGTGGTTGTTTGTTTTGATAGCATATTGTTTCATGACAAAAGTTACTTAAATTTTACTGGACAGTTTAGAAGTTTCTTGTGCATTGTTTCTTGCATTGTTTAATCGCTATAAGATTTCACCTGGAATTCAGTGAATGGAGTGTCTAAACTTAATGACAGAAGTGACCAACTGTCATGAACACATCACAACCAAATCTGTGGCACACTGCAGGGTGGCATGGAGCATGTTCATCGCTAAGAGATATCAAGAGAAAGTGCCACATGGCTGCAAAGGTAAAATGGGGTTCACTTACCTTCAAGCTGGTCTGGGGTGAATTCCACCTAGAAGCCAATACAAAGCAGCAAATTTGCATAAATCAGTACAAACACAACACACACAATTCTTGAGATGTTTTACAAGCTATTTATTTTAAAGCACAACCACATTTATTCAAAAGGCCAACATAACCTGGCATTTTTCTTAATCTAATAAACTGGTCTAAACTAAGATTAAATTTGTCTCTTTGCCAACATTAGCTTCCTAAGGTGGTACCCGATCTGTGGAGGTCCATCTTTAGCTACATTAACATGTCCACATTTGGTGTCGCCCTGTCTTGCTATCACACAGAAGTCACTGCTCTGTTAGTCCAATCCAGAGAGTCAGGGGTGTGGTTTAGGACACCCTGAGTTTGAGGGGTCGTAGTCATCCTCCTCCTCCTCAGCCCTCTGCACAACTCTTAGTGTGGTCCTTCAACCCATAGCTGCTCTCAGTGTTTCACTGTGAACTTTGCATCCACTTGTAGATGATCATATGAATATGTCTACTCTGGTCTTTGTCTGATTGTTTTGTTAAGGTGAAGATAAATTTGCATTAAACCAAATATCCTAATTTAGTAAGATTGTGACATTCTCTTTTACCACCATCACACTTTTCTTTGATATGAAAGCTGAACATTATGCTGTATCTGTGCTGTTATTAAATTGACACGTTTGATCAAAGTAGTATCAGCACCCCTGTATCATTCTCACACTGTCTGCCCTTCACATCTATGGAATAAAAGATAAATAATGCTTATTTTGCCTGAGGCCCCTCAAGAACCTCTTTATAGTATGTCTAGGTCTGTCATGCAACTCAGAGTGGAACTAGAAAATTCAAATCCCAGCTTTCCCGAAGCAGCTATCAGCCTATCTCCATCCATCCCAATAGCAGACCAGATCATGCTTCATGTACCTTGACAGCGGACAGGTCGACGGCTGGTGCAGCAGCGGGAGCAGGGGCAGGTTCCGGTGCAGGTGCTGGTGCTGGTGCAGGTTCGGCCTTCTTGGCGGGCTCGGCCTTCTTGGCGGGAGCCTTAGCGTCCTTCTTGGGTGCCATTTCAGTTGAGAATAGAACTGATTTGTTCCTGAAACACAGACAATTCCCGGTTCGGGTGGAGTGTAGTACAGAATGGAGCGGACTCGGAGCAAGACATCACCGTTGGGCGTATATATATGAGGCTATTTTCCTCTTGACCCCCGTCAACGCTATCCCCGCGTGAGGATTGGACAGCCGATGGGAGGGGTATGTGTATGTATGTGTGACTCACTCTAAACATGGATTATAGGGGTTGCGGTCCAGAAAGGTGTTTATTTATGCCATATATATATGTAAGCAAAAACGAAAACACTAGAAAGCGAGGTTACTTGGGGCCATGCAACTTCCTGTGGACCACAAGTGAACAGTTCCACTTTTACGCACAGCGTTGCGCACCATTACGCACAATCTAGTCCCATCTGAGAAACATGCTCGGATCTTTGATTATGTTTTAGCGCCTTACGATTTATTTATGTTCTAAGATGCATCATCCTGGAGCCGTTTCGCCATCTCTATAATATCATGTGAGCAATAAACGTTTAGATCAACCTCAGATATAAGATACTTATAAGAAAAGGCGAGCGTTTCCTGTAAAAGAAAAAAAAAAGACATAGTGTAGGTAATATGTTTCTTGAGGCAAGATGTCCAGAGAACTTTATGGTAGAAGTGTCAGTAGTTTTTCATTTTTGGTTTGCCTGATCATAGACACTTTATTCACCACAGCATCACTGATGTGTCTCATCTCAACTCTGCTGGACTCATCAGTGGCTCCATCTAATGTTGTGCAGTCCAGCATTGCACATACATTTATTTTCTTTATTTCTAGCATTAATCCACAATATTTAAAAAAATACAGTTATCCTACATTAGGCCAAATGTTTAAGGAAATGTGTCTAAAATAATGCAACAAACATCTAGAATATACACATTTGATGTAATGGTGCAGCCACAATAATTTATTTACATATTGGGCTGAATATTTTACTCATGAGCATCTTAACTGTGGCTGGAAGAAACACATTTAGAATATATGCATATGTTTGTGTCAAACAGTTTGTAAAACTTAAGAAGAAATAATTGTAAGTTAAGATTTGTGGAACTTAAATCAAAGAGGAAGAAGAGGATGAAGAAGCAACTAATCATGCAAGTTGCTGGAAATGGTGTCTTTCAGATGTAATAATGAGTCATTGTTTATTTCTGGTCACTGAGTATGTGTGTTGGGTAAAGCAGCACCTGTGTTCAATTTGTGGCTCTGTGTCGGTGGGATGAGCAGTCACCACCACTCCCAAGGAGGATGTGACGTAAAAGCACAGGGAGATGAAGATCTATTGGAGCTTTCAGCTGCCGATGCCAGTAACCCAGACAAGGCTAAGAGTGCAAATTCTGTCTCCTTAATTCTTGTCTATATCTGTCTCCCTGTGCCAGCGGTGCAACCCTGCCCCCACCACTGTGACAGGGCCTGGTGACGAAGGAACTGCATAGCTAAAACCCCCAAACCCCCACCCCCACCGCCCCATCCATGCAGCCCGCCACCCCCACTTGCTTTCACTGACCCCATCTCCACGAGGGCAAGCCAGAGAAAGCCTCAGTCCCTCAGCTGTCATCTGGGCTCACCCTCAGCACCCTACTGCACCTTCTTAGAGTCTGACTTCCATTCAATCCCTCCCCTTATAGAAACTCCTTGCACCTGTGCTTCAGTCCATTCTGAGCTCCAATATAGAATCTTAATGGGTTCTCCATCAAGGAGGAGCTTGGTTTTATTAAGATGTGATGGCAGGTCAGCCTGTAAAAAGAAAAACAAGAGAGTTCATGTTTATTTGGCAATCAAGTTAACATGTTTTATTGAATAAAACATATAACAGTTTTGGGTTTCTTCTGCCATTATCCATGCACTGTACTTCCAGGGCCAATTCCCAGTTCCAATGCCACAGCAGTTAGAAGAAAACAGGTTTCTAAATACATTTAGTGTACTGTTACTGAGTCATACTAATCACATAACCCTAATCACATTAGTGAGGATAAACAATCTTCACCATCTAACTGAAAATGTAACCCTTTGCTTATTCATAAACAGCATCCAGCTCATTTGAGAAAGCAATACTGGATATGTCAGGTCAGATTTCTAGAGGAGAAGTTTCAACTGTAAAGTAAAGGGCACCGCAGTGACACAATCCTTCACACTCTGAAGATCAGTTTCCACAACCACCTTAGGTGGCCACCACTGCTGTCTGCGATGGCAGAATCATGAAAGAGGAAGCAGACATTCCAATTAAGTTCTTTAAAGTCCTTGGGTTTTCATTAAACAATGCTGCTGTCTTCATAATGATCTGGAGAACATCTTGGGTTAAGATTATCTGCACTAACTGCATCAATCACAAATACATGTAAATCCAGGAGACATACTGTAGTCTATTTCCAAAGCTCTTGTCAGAACTGCCATCCTTAAAGGACACTTTTAACCACCAGATTGCTGTTTCCCTGAGGTTATGAAAAAGGAGGTTATTGTGTTGTTTTCAGTGTTTCGCACATATAAATGTATATACACTTTTACACAGTTGGTGGCATTAAACTCAATTCCGCCTTACTAAAATAAATCTCAGACAGAAGCATAAGTAACAACACTATCTATTTTTGTTTTTTTGTATTTACTGCAAGCTGTAGCAGCATTTAAACATGTGATGGTACAACATTCACCATTGTGGTCTCTACATACTGTATTTCTGGAAACACAGCACAATGGGAGAATCAGAGGCAACAGAGCATGTCTTTTTTATTGTTTAAAACATTTTTGTTACAATGCAAGATGTTTTATTTGCAGGATAATCCAATGTAAAAGAAACCCCAAAAAGTTAAGCACTTCTTTATTTTCATTGTACACAGCATGTGCATACTGACATGTAGCACAGTTTTAATCCAAATGACAGTAATCCAAGTAGCCTAAGTGAGGATGAAACAAGTTATCTTTATAGCAACTGTCACTCAACTCTGAGTACACATCATAAGTTATGCAAGGTGACTTGTTAACCTGTCTTGTTCAGAGCTCAAACAATACCAACCTATAAATATCCAGACAAGCAGCTGTCACAGCTATTGTTACTTTTACTCAACCTGCGCTCCTTCTTTAGTGGTTTGGTCTTCCTGATGGCTAGCATATGCTCTTAAGAGTTTGGTTCTTTGTTTCTTGTCTAATTCAACCAGTCATTTCTTCATTTAACTAACAAAATATTTTCACACATTGCCAATTTAGATAAAGATTATGGTAGAAACTCATTAAGATTCAGCTGACATTAGTCTCCATTTGATGACATCCTGCCCTGCATAAAAAGGTTTGAAGTTAGTTTGCCTCTATCTCCCCACACAACTCTGTTTCAAACATGATCATAAATACTAGTTTGAGGCTGATGGGAATAAGATCAGATGAAACATCAGGGATCACTATGGGGAAATTGGGGCGTTTAAGCATCAGTAAACAGTAATGGGATGTAGCAACCAAAGTGGGGCACAAAATGGAACAGAACAAATGGGGTGTATTTAAACAAAACACTATTATAAGCAATCTACAGTACTTCATTTTATTTAATGATTTCACCTAATTTACATGAGCATTCTGGGGAGATATTGCAGCCACATAAAAGGGAAGCTGCAGGCAACACGAACTCACACACATGGATGAAAAATATGTTAATCGAATAAAGCAGAGATCTCAGTAAATTCAGTTGATTTTCATCACCAAGACAAAGAAACTTTTTTGAGTTGTGTTAGTTTAGATTAAGTAGTAAATAGAGATGAGAGGAAAGGTTGTTTGGTAATATTTTCTTGCAAACTAGTGTGCTTGAATCATGTAATCTTCTCACTTGCTAGATTTGGGACTTTTTATAATATCACCTCCAGGTTTGCTTCAGGACAGACGCTATAATGGTCTCTCAGGAATGAGGTGTGATCTGCATTCATGGTTATCGCTCTTATTCACCCTCTCCTTATTGGGATCCTGCTGTGAACTCTCACTTAACAGAAGAAATGTCATTCGTGTTACCAGCACTGTAAAAGCAACCATGAAATTATGAGCTGTGCTAGTTAGCGTCTGTGAAGGAAAACGACAGAGGCAACGATTATAAGACAGAGCACCTGTCCAAACCTTGGAGTCCTTCTGCACTTAGAGTGATTGATGAAATATGAAGAACCTGAGCTTGAGGGAAAAAAAAAACATGCGATAAGTACAGTATGGTGTTAGATTCCCAAAATGACGAAGGCTCCCAGGTCACTGGTATTTTGCCTCTGTGGGGAGTCGGACCATCAAGAGAGTTGTTCTAGAGAGGGAAATACCTGAGAGCACCAATGGACTTCCTTCACCACAAAATACGTAACTGAGGTCAACCAGTCAGCCATCTGTGATGACTGAAGAGTAGATTTTGGACTCTGGATCTGTCCACCCACCCCCTTTTCAAACACTGAGTGCTTCCTTTGCTGCCCTCCGACCATTCCAAAAGGAATGGGGCTGTAACTGAGCCTGGGGGGACAGATGGAGCCTATTTATAGTCCCTACAGAGAGGTGTGAAGTTTCTTGGGATTTCTAAGAGCGGGGGCCGTGGCTCCTTAAGGGGGCTGATGCAGCCGCTGTTGCCCACATGCTCTCTTTACCTCTCTCGCTCACTCAAAAGCCCTCCACTGGCCACACAGGGATTAGATGAGGGCAGGCTAAACAAAGCTACCCGCTGCCCTTTTTTACAGGGGACACGGCATCACTACAGAGGAAGAGAATGAGACAGTACCAGCCAAAAGGGACAGTCTCTTCGTCCTTCTTCGCTTCCTGATAATTTGTTCTTCCTTTAACTCCTAGAGACTGAAGTTGCTGTCACAGACAGAACAATCCCACTGTTTTAATGTCATGATGCCATCTCTGAAAACAGGAATAGTAACGCAGTGTGTCAGTGAGTCTTCTTCTAACTTGATCGTGCATATTTTAAGACTGACTCAGGATGAGCTCTAAGTACAGTTCTAAAGATGGTTATAGTATTTTTCAACCCCATAACAGTTATGAAGGTTTGGCTGTGATAATTATAGACTCTTTTGGTGGTTAATTTGATGGATCTGAAATAATTGAATGGGATAACAAAAAAATATTACATTTATTTGAATCATTTAGCAAGATCACAAGTTCACAGTCACTGTAGCTGTTTTATGAGGCTGCACTTTGGCACAGTGGTGATTTGAGCTAAATGCCAACAGATATAATGTTAACATGTTTTCAATATTAGCTCAGGGTGTTAGCATGCTATCAATTGCTAATTAGCACTAAACTGAGACCGATAGCTGTTTCATCAGTTTAGCAGGTATTCTGTCATAAACATAAGTATTGGTCAAATTAAAATGTTGACCCGATAATGGTTCTAGATAAAAATACTTTAGAGGATCACCAGTGTTATGACAACTCATCTATATAGCCTCAAACCTAATGACACGCTATCCAATAGTTGTCAAGACAGGTTTTATGATGGCTCACCAAAGTCAGTGTTAATCCTCCTGGGACCATGGATGTCTGATGAGTATTTCATAGCAATCCATACAATTGTTGTTGAGATATTTCAGTCTGGACCAAAGTGGTGGACGGAGCGACCGAGTTTTAGAGCCATGCCGCAAAAAAAATGTATTATCTTATTCATCATTTAGATTTGGGCTTACTCTCTGTCCTACAAGCCAGCCATGAAACCATACCAAAGTTTTACATTGTAGAAGAAAACCAGATTCCAACAAAACGTAATATAATAATTATGAATGAAAAGCACTATATCCATCATGCTGTGTAAAAGTTTGAATATAAAAGTAGTGGTCTAAAAAGAAAACATCAATAGCTTTAAACTGGTCTGTCAGTCTAAACTTACACTGAACAAACACAATCAGTGATCCTTGCAACAAACCATCTATTATCTCATCTCTGTCATCTCAGGGCCAAGACATTACTTGGAAACCTGGCAAACAGAGGCGAGGGAGCCTGCTTGTCTATTTACGTCCTCTCTTAAGCTTGGTCACCATCTGAAAGTCACACTTGAAACCGCAGACAATGTGGGGTCCCTCCACTGAGGACAGACACTGGAGCTCATTAGGCTGCACGCCAGCCAATCAGCGAAGGAATTTAGAAGGCAGCTAATCACAGCCTCCGAGTAATAAAGGGCCATACAGTACATTGCACAGGCTTCTCATGTTCTCCACAATCATCACCTAGCAATTTTCCATTGTATGTGCTTCTGACATCATAAACAGGAGGTAGAAAGGTCTGCTTTTTGAAGGGGTCTGAAAATAGAAACTGTTAGATGAAGACATCCGTTTATTTTCAGACTAACAATAATTCTTAGAGATATGAATTTGTTAAACCATTTGTTAATTATAAGAAGCAAGAAGCCTACAGATTGTTTGGTGATGTGTTCAATAGTATACAAGAGAATGAAAATTCAGCACTGACTTGCTCTATTATTTGAGCAGTTTGATACTACTACAATATGTAGTATGAATTTCTGATAGTCTTAAAGGTGTGGTGTTTTTGCAGATAAAGAGAGTAAGGTGCGTGTAGGTAGGTTTATTCCTCACTACACCTCAGCTGTTTTGCATATTTTACAAAAACACATCAGATATTTGACAGCATTTGAATTGACCCCTGCAGGTTGTGAGACAACAGTGGCCTTTAGCATTTTTTTCTTCTGTGTTTAGCACTTTTATACAAAATCGTTATTGCAACACTTTATGTTTGAGAGTGACAAGGTAAAAAAAAAAAAAAAGTTATTGCCTAGTGTTGAGTGGTTTCATGTTCCCACTGTCTAAAAAAATTACACATTTAATATGAAGCCTGTGTAATTCCAATGATGATCCCTGTGTTTAACAGACTTGCAGATCTGCTGTATGACAGGTATTCTAATGGGGTCAAAATGAATTACGACACATGAAAATGATGGACTAGATAGACATACAGTATCACTGTGTGGTGTGATCTGAGTTTTTTTTTACAATTTCCAAAGCCAAATGAAAAGATGTTATCAGTTAATTTTGAAGTTACACAAGTTAACCAGAATAAATTAGAGAGATAGAGAAGATAAACAGGCAGGGTCGGAGGGACGCATGCTGAATTTTCTAATGTAAGACATTCCCTCCTCACTCAACACTTGTGGATCTCCTGCAGTACCCAGAAAAAAGTTCATATATGGGTCATCTTTGATTATCATTTTGGTTTTTTCTTTTAAATGTATAAAACGGGTATCAACGATGCAGTCATGAAAAATAACTTGTTGCGTGTAATATGTTAATTTTATTTCAAGTGGAAAGTCTGGATTTCACGGTATTGCAGTTCAAACTTTACATCACCTTTAGTCATCACATAATTTAGACAGAAAATGATGTATTACAGTTGTCAAATATAGTGCCTGACTACATTGGCATAACCACCAGTTATACAGCAACTCCCTGCTAAATATTTTGTTTAAGTAGCTCATCCAGACATGTTTACTTTTGAAACATAATATATGTGATATGTTTTTTCCACAAAGAAGTTAATTTACCAAGTCAGAAATTCTTAAAATGAGAGCCCCCTCTTCACCCTCAAAACCCAGAATCAATGATTATACAATTTTAATTTTTTTAATTTAATTTACTTCCAACAAAGCTCTGATACCACATATCATGCTCAGCGGTACATGGGTTAAATAGAGATTTAAAGTGAGCACTAAAGAAATCCAAAGAAATTGCACATACATCATTCTGCACAGTGAAGCTGAGAAAACTGCATTTTGAGTGGAGGGGGACTTTAATAAAAACAAATGAAACAAAAAAACCCCTCTGTTGGTCACAAGGGACATGCACAGGCTCATCAGCCCTTTTGCAGCAATAAGAGTAATGGTACCTATAATGGAGATAAATACCTCATTGAAGAGGCTGTGTATATCAAAATGTAATTTTAACTCATCCTACGTTAATACATCCCTTCCTCCGGTCTGCGTGAAGACTCTGGTATGTGAGTGTCATGTCAACTGTAAAGCTGTTATGGCCATTATAGGTTTTACTACACGCTGGCAGCTAAACGACAAGAAGGCCTCATTACCATAACTCATAGACCCACACTGTCACCTACGCATCAAGTGTGCTGTTACAACACTATTTACTGACTTAAAAACCCTCTAAATCTTTTTTCATAAACATTACCACTGGATGTCACCAGTGTGCCACAAATCTTGAAGAGGAGCCATGGGCTAAATTTAGACAAGGGGGATGTGATCTGTGCTTAACTGGGGGGCCTTTGGATTAGACCAATGCAGAGGACCAACACAAAAACCCCAGTTACGGTTAAGGTTATGTTAGGCTTTACATATATACTGTATAAATGTCATGTGTTGGAGATAAATGGTGGGTGATGCACTTAATTGTGAGGCAATTCAGTTACATATTAAACATCCCCACATTTGTAATGCTAGAAAATGTGCAAATTGCATCACAAGTTTCTGAAATGTGGAGGTATTTCCTGATATACACAGCTCCTGTTAGCTACTCACACCCACTTTGTTCAGACTGCTGAACCCAGCAGAGTGGCAGTCAGGCAGCCTTCTCCACTGAGGACCAGTCTTGCAGTGATCAGCAAATACACAGACCACTCTAATCCCACCACCATGGAGTCTGTCCATGGTCAGTTTGGCTTTTTCTTTTTTTCCCTTTTTTTTCTTTGCAGGCAACTGAATTCAAAGAAAAGGCTGTGAAAGTTTGTTACAATGAACGTACTATACACAAGTTTAAGCAGGTGCATTAATACAAACATTTTTTACATTTTAGTTCCCTTTCAACACCATAAAATGTAGATTGTTCATGTAACAGAAATGTCCTCACATTAACATTAATCTATTAAATTAGGCACTTTCTTTTACAGCATCACTGTGGTAATAAGGCAAAAGGGAGATGTTGAAAATGCATTAAAAATCTAAAAAAAAAATGCATCTTCTTCAGTGAGCCTATTTTAAGTATATGCACATTAAGAAAACTTACCAAAAAAATGGTATACCTATAATTTAAAGTGAACACTGATAGACAAGAAAGAGGTCAGTGGGGTAATTTGGTGTTTTTTATGTTTAACCTGATTTATAGCCTACAGATGTGTAACCCCGTTTCAAGTCATAGATAGTAGGCGTTTCCTTTGAAGACCAATCACCGCACTGTGCGCTTCATGCGATGAGCAAAACAACGCCCCGGCGGCCAATCTCCGTCAACGATCCAAGCGCTCACTCGTAATGTCTGAGGACACGAGGGGCAGTTCAAAAAGTAGTTCATTCATCTGTCTGTCAAAGAAACTTGACACTTAGTTGTACGGTTAGCAGACCTGTATATTTTTTAAGCTTTAGTTATATTCAGCAACTTCTCATTCACCGCTCCTTCACTTAAGGAGTTAACTGTGGGCTAATATGACAAAAATCCTGTTAGCTTGCAGCGCTGTTAAATCCCTGAGACAAGGATGTGTAGTTGGCAGAAGAGTCGGCAACTCGTCCGCCTGGCTGAGGCTTCAAACTACTAAATGTTTTAGTGTCAAGGTAAGGAAAAAGTGTGTGAGTTAAAGCTGTTGTTGTCAGTGGTAGTTTCGGGAAATTCTACAAGACTCTCCCCTCCCAAAAAAAAGAGCTGAACTGAGAGCTAATGCCGCAGTGTGCCTCTGGACTCTGGAGGCCAAACTCCGTAGAAAAACCTTAGAAGTCTGTTGTCTCTCCTCTGCACACATGTTCAAACTTGTAAAAAGTATTTTCAGGTATTTTTTTCGCAAACAGCAGGGGCTACTCTTTGGTTCGGCATAGATACAGCACAACAAACAGCTCTTGTTTTAACATATTTTTTTATGTATGCTTCCCATATGTTTCCCAGTTACCCCTCTTGTGCCACAGCATGGTGAGCCCCTTGAAAAAAGTTTGAAACAACTTCTGTTTGCTGGAATAGCTAATGTTTTCCATACAGCTGTGTGCCCAACAGTGTATGTATGCATCATTTTTTAGATGCACACTGATAGCAATATCTCACTTTAATTGCATCATGCTTGCACAGAAAAGTTTAATTTTAACTATATTGGGAGTTGTTATGAATTGTTAAGTGGCTATTTAGTAACCTTTTTATTTGCAGGCTGCAATTTACTCCATTTATGCCTGAAAAATACCTTAATGGTTTCAATGCTTTGTATAAATCAAGCCTGTATGTAAACATTTTATATAACTGTGATGTATTTGTGAATAGCAGGGGTTTTGTGAGAAATAAAATGTATTATTGGTCACAGTTTTTGTGATGGCTGGAGGTCACAGTGGGTCACAACAACCTTTATACTCACAGATTTCACTCTCTCTTTTTCACTCACACACACACACACACACACACACACACACACACACACACACACACACAGAACAGAAGAACAGATTTGTCTGACTCAGCATTCACAGCACAATCCACAGTGCCCTGCTGCAGTTTCAGCATGAAGAGCCAGTGGCTCACTAGTTTCCATCACTCCTAAACCCAAAGTCTGCAACACATCTATTACAAAGTTTTAGGCTTCATGAAAATACATTATTACTGTGTGAGATTTTGCTGGTAATGTGCCTGCACTCTTTTAACTCCCAGGCCCAGACAGCCCACCTGGTCTTGGAGGATGGCACCAGGATGAAAGGGTTTTCCTTTGGCCATGATGGCTCTATAGCTGGTGAACTGGTCTTCAATACTGGCTTGGTGGGGTAAGAAAGATACATGCTGACATACTGTCGAACTCCATTAAAACTTGTCATGCTTGAAGTTGCTTTTTTGAAGATTTGAGGAAAAGTAAAAACAGATCAACCTTGAACCTTGCATTTATGTGGACAACCTTCCAACTTTGGCATTTGGTTTTTAAGTTGTCTGACAAGACCAGTGTAAACAACATTTTGTCAACACAACAATGAACACTACAATATTCTGGCATATTTCCCTTGCTTTTCCCTTTGTTTAGATATCCTGAGGCTCTGACTGACCCTAGCTACAGGGGTCAAATCCTGACCCTTACCTACCCTATTGTAGGGAACTACGGGGTACCCAACACCCAAAAGCTGGACGAGCTGGGCTTGAGAAAATATGTGGAGTCCGAGCGCATCCAGGTATGAAGGTCAGCAGTGTTTGGGAGGTTTCAGAAAGGTTTCAGACCTCAGTGCTGCATTGTATATACAAATTCCTTTTATTCCTGATATTACATGTGTTTTGTTTTTGTTCTTGTTTATGCCCTGAATTTGGTTATAGCTAGAAGTGTCATTATACTCCAAATCCACTTTCAAACAGTTAATTTAATTAGCATTTTTCCTGCACAGATGGCTATGCCATTGTTATTTGTAAAGATCAACAGGTCATTGGTTTTGTGTCTGCACAACTGTCATTTACATTTTCAAATTCTTTAAAAAGATAGTCTACAACGTATTAAGTATGAAATAACCATCATATATGCCACAGTGAGGCCATATAGTAAAATTTTCAATAATTTATTTAAAATGTAATGATACATTCTTTCATCTGTCAAGTGGGAACAAACAGGATTAATGTTAGTGATTTTTTTCTGGTGAGGAAACTACGTATTCGTCATGTTGCACTTTTTAGATGGTCCCACTGCACTTGTTTACAGCTGGCTGTACATATAGAACAAGTGTGTATCATAGTTTACAAAGTGTTGTTTTTCTGTCAACAGTGTATTCATTGTTTACACAATTCACAGGGAAGACAAATGTTGTCACACTGGTGACCTCAGGGAAGCAGGCGGATTTTCCAGTTCTGTTGTTTGTCTATCATCTCAGACTCCGCCAGTGGCCGGATACGCTACACTGTGTTGTCTTTGAACTGTTGCCTTTGTTTATTCAGATGTGTGAAAAGAGGTCAGGGAGAGAGAAAAAATGTAGAGTAAATTGGTGATCTTACTTTTAATTGGTAATTTTTAAATTGAACGCTTGTTTCAATCGATTTATGATTTAGAATCAAAATCATGACACCCATAACTATAGCCACAGAATATTTGGCAGCAGCAGTTAATAGAGTCATAGGGTTGATACAATGAATTGATTAATAGATTAGTCATACGACATGAAACTGATCAACAACTTTTTTTTTTGTAATAAATTGATTCTTATGTTTTGAGAAAAAAATGCCAAAACGTAACTAGTCTTTTTTATAATAGCAATACCTTTTGCTTTTTGGACATTTGATCAAACAAAACAACCAGATGTGTCAACCTGGGCTAAGAGAAGCTGTAATAGGCATTGCCACTATTTTATAAACTAAATGATGTTTTACTTAATCAGTTGTTATGAAAATAAACATTAGTTACAGCCCTATACATAATACTAATGATGTACTTTATCAGTTTTTCTGTAATGAAAGATTAACAACACTGTTTTTATGTGCAACACACATATTTTGGATGTGATGTTATTCCCACACAGAGCAGCGCTTGACAACATACACATTAGGTGCAAGTTCAGTTAAGAAGTGAGGTACTGGGAGGCTTTTTAGTTTTAATGTTAAAATTGTGCTTTGGTGTTTCTAGGTATCTGGTCTTCTGGTTCAAGACTACAGTCACGAATACAGCCACTGGAACTCTGTCAAGTCTCTGGGTCAATGGCTTCAAGAAGAGAAGGTCAGCATTCAGAAAAGTGACCAAGTATCCGGGTAGGATAAGACTCTGTAGTGCCTATGGTGAATTCACAAAATGTTACTTTAATTCTTTAAAGGTTCCTGCACTGTTTGGGATAGACACCAGAATGCTGACCAAGGTCATCAGAGACAAGGTACTGTAAATATAATGATCTGTTCTGCTGCATTTACTGCAAATGGATGGTTTGACCTCTGACACTTTTTATTTGGCTTGTTTTCTCCTCAGGGCACAGTTTTGGGAAAGATTGAATTTGATGGTCAGCCAGTTGACATATCTGACCCCAACCAGAAAAACCTGGTAGCAGAGGTGTCAACAAAGGTAAAGATGTTGTGCCCATAAACCAGGTACAACTGGTGTAATAGACCAAATCAAGCATATTTTCTCTGTCTACAAATTGGTGAGTGCTAACCTCTCTTTTCTGTGTTTTCCCACCCACTAGGAAACCAAAGTATTTGGGAAAGGAAACCCAATCAAAGTGGTGGCAGTTGATTGTGGTATTAAACATAACATCATTCGTCTACTGGTTAAGGTGAGAAAGAATGGATGCAGAGGGAGTGAAAAAAAGCCATCCTTGTCATTGTCTGTTGGTGTGTGTGTCCTCATTAGATTATACACTTAATTAAATATGATACTTTTATAAGTGAGCCTCAGATGACCTTCACTGCACAAAAAAAGTTAACATACTTCCATGTTTTCTACAACCTGACCCAGAAAATTTGAGATGGTAATGTTAAGTCTAAACATCCTGCAGTGTTTGTTCTTTGTCATCTAAGGTGTAAGACAAAGTGCGCCTCTCTGATGTTGGATTTTCTCTTTATTTGCCTTCAACGGTTAGGTTTCCAAATATGGTAATTTGTCAGATAATAAGTGATATTAATAATAAAAGAAACATATTAATTAGTTTTAGTTTACACTGTGAATTTGTACCTTTTTGACCATAAAATGTGACGACAGTGTTCCTTTTCTATGGTAGCTGATTGAATTTGTACAACATAATGAAACCTAATTTGTTTTCTCTAATTGTCTAACCATACATATAAATATTGTAATTTTTGGAAAAATTTTGTGAATTTACCATTTAATGAATGTATGGATATTTTGGCCAGCAGAGCATCTATCACTCGTGTAACATTCACATGATTCATTAAGACTTCATTTTAATATGACAATTATTAAGTAACTGCATACAATGAGATAGAATATCTCTATGTCTGTGTGTAGCGGGGTGCGGAGGTTCACTTGGTACCATGGGACCAGGACTTGCTGAGTCTTGAGTATGACGGCCTGTTCATCTCCAATGGACCAGGTGATCCGTCTCTGGCCAAGACACTCGTCCACAATGTCCGCAAGGTGGGACATGAGACATATCTTATGTTGTATTTTTTATTTTGTCATATTTATCATGATCCACTATAATAAATAATATTGGTATGTACTCTGTGAAGGTGCTGGAGAGTGATCGTCCCCAGCCAGTGTTTGGGATCTGTATGGGCAACCAGATTACTGCTCTTGCTGCTGGGGCTAAGTCATACAAACTTCCCATGGGAAACAGGTGAACTCTTAATAACTAAGCATAGTTAAGACACAATATGCCATAAATATTTCAAAATAAAGGACTGCTTTTGTTCAGCATGCTGTACAGTAAAGCTTTTCAGTGATTTAAAATTATTATCTGCCATTATCCTCTTTATCAATATTTATGTCTGTGGTTCTCAGGGGCCAGAACCAGCCAGTGCTGAATGTGATGACTGGCCAGGCCTTCATTACAGCGCAGAACCATGGCTACGGCATAGACAGCGAGTCCCTGCCCCCAGGATGGAGCCCGCTTTTTATTAATGCCAATGATGGCACCAACGAGGTTGATGTCTATGTTCTTTTACTTTCTAAGAAAATATGGCATTGATTATTTTTGTCCTACAGCTTCAATAAATAGCACCAATTTCTCTGACAAAATAAGTGCAGTCAGGCAAATAAGATTCCTCATGGAAATATAGACCTGAGAACATTTTATAAAGATAAATGCATGTTTCTGAAATGCAGAATCCAGTATGCTTGATTTTTAGTTTCCTTATATCTACTCTGCATCTTTTCCAGGGCATTATGCACAACACTAAGCCTGTTTTCACAGCCCAGTTCCACCCTGAGGCCAAAGGCGGTCCCACAGACACAGAGGTAATTAAAGACTTTAACAGTGCAGGATAATGTACCTGAATACTATGCATAAGTTAAGTAAAGGTATCTTTACAGGATGCAGCTTTATTAAAACTTGAAGCAATACATCTGTGAATGTTCAAAATATGGAAGTTGACTTGTATTAATTGTTCAAGTAAATATAGCTGCAGGCAGCAATGAGGCGGGCCAGAAATGTCATTTGATGTTTGGATTGTAGCAAACCACTTACTAAAAGGAGGAAAACAGGTAATGACAGAAGAATGAAGAAGAATGACAATTGTGTAATTATATAAATTAGCAAACTTGGGTAGTTATTATCAGCATTTAAATTTGCAATTAAAATGAAGTAATGAACAATGATGGAAATATCAGCAGCTGTAGGCTATTTACAATTTTTTAACAGGTTTTGTTTGAAACAGCCACACAAAAACAGATAATACTGTTCTATGTTCTTTGGCCCAACACTGTGTCATTGAAATATCATGAATATCTAAACCAGATATAGCAGTAAAAACTGAATATGACCAATTACTACATCAGTGGCAGTGAAAGATGTAATAATATGTGATGTTTGACTGCACCAGGGACTCAGGTGTTAGGGAACACCACTAATAATGCCTGTCCTTCTGCCTACAGTAAAGTGTTGAAGGCTCTGTGCTATAGTTTTTGTCTCCCACATGGCAGGCAAGGAGTATAGTTCAAGTCTTGGTCAAAGTATACTGTAACCTCTGTCATATTAAAGCAGAATAATAAGACCTGATGCTCTCTACCCAAATATACAGTTGACAGCTCAGTAGGAGGATTCTTTCTTTCCACCTGGGTTTCATGCCTGTGGGCATCATAACAATTTTGCACAGTGCCCATGACAAATCTGTCTCCGACTGGCAGGGAAGTGCAATATCTTAAATACATGTTTCTAAGATAGTGATGAAACTGCTCTTATGTATTACCTTTTATCATAAGAAGAATGAAAGTGTGTCTTTCAACAAACAGTCAGTTTTGTATGAAACACAGCCCCTTTGTTTGGCCAAGGGGAAGAAAACAGATCCTCCATTTATTATAAATATATGGTACTGCTCAAACTGTGGTTATACTGGCATTTTCTTATACTGAATATTAGCATTGTTTGTCTTGTTGTGTTTCAACAGTTCCTCTTTGATGCCTTCTTATCCCTGATCAAGAAAGGAAAAAATGCCAACATAGTATCAGTCATGCCTAAGAAACCTAATATCCCTCCCAGAGCTCAGGTACAGTAAATCAAACTGGTTCATCAGTGCTTTGTGAATGGCAAGTAACTCTGCATAACATCATGTTTGTATGTGACAACCATATAAACAGGGTGTTTATACCATGTTTCATTTTTGAGAAATGAATAAAACAACATGAACTACTATATTGTAATTGAAATGCTATGAATTAATTAATTGCAAATGGAGTTTCATGCTTCGCAGTTTCTGTTAATTACTGTTTTACATGTCACAATGTACTGTGTGTGTTGCTGGTGTGTATTTGTGAATGCAGGTGTCAAAGGTGCTGGTACTAGGTTCTGGTGGTCTGTCTATTGGTCAGGCTGGAGAATTTGACTACTCTGGATCTCAGGCAGTCAAGGCCATGAAGGTAAGAATAAATATGTTAACCTACCTGAAAAAGCACAGAAAATGGTCAAAAGTTTTATATATGATGCCAGAACATACCGTAGATCCAGGCGATAAAAGAAAATAAAAGACAACACATCACAAATTCTGTCCAATCATTTGTGATGACTAATACTACTTATGCTATACATATAAGAAATAAAAAGTTCATCAACTACTGTAGGTGTCAGTTTGCCGCAGGTAAGTGTTATCTGTAACCTATTAAGGTCAAAAACCAAACAGAATAAGCTAGGCAGGAATATGATACTGCGTTTAAATAAATGATCAAAACGAACTTGAGATAGATGTATAAAGATGTCACATCAAAAAGTAACAATACAAGTGTAAACAATCAGGTAGAAGTCATATTAAAAAAACATTAAGAATCACACAAGGAAAATAGAATTTGATGGGTTCAAAAAAAGATATGTGCATGTGTGAAGAGAAGACTGAAGTCACCCTGAAACATCTAGAAAAGAAGATCAGTTGAAAAAAAATCAGTGTTAACAGCACAACATGAAATTGAGATCAATATTGTGTGAATCAGCATTCAGCATTTACAGTGATAATGTCTATAAAATAAAAATCCCCAAATGCTCTTGATTGACTCGAACATGTTATTATCTGTTTGATAAAGCACATTTTCTTTAATTAAATGGCACAAGAGCAAGCATGGTAATCATGATAATGTGGGTACCTGAAAACTTATTTTATTTATCTCTCAGTCAGCATTAGTAAATCAGCTCTAGATGTTGTTGTTGAGAACCATTTAATGTGAATTATCAACCCAAGTGGCGGGCTGGATTTAATAAACATTCCTATTAAAGAAATTACCTGGTAATATCCTGTGTTTATTGTCAACAAATTAAAGTAAATTACCAAAAGCATCACTAAAATCACTAAAAGTTTATTTCAGGATAAATGTAAAATTTGACCTGATATACAGTACCAGTCAAAAGTTTGGACACACTTTCCCATTCATATCAATGAGAAAGTGTGTCCAAACTTTTGACTGGTACTGTTCATGTTGCTTATTCCTCTGTGTCACAGACCTACATTGTTTTCCAAATGTGTGACATGTTCTTTCATTAACCTGAATGTGGACATTGTACATTATTTTACATATTAACTATTTTGGTGCTAGTGCATCAATGTAGTTTTAAATATGTCTTAATAAGTGCACTATTTAGTCTTGTCAAAACTATAATGTCAACAAATTTAAACTTTTTATTTGTGACCTGTTTTTATAATATGATATAATATAAAATGAATAGGCTTCATGCTAAGAGACACAAACGGTGAAGAGAAATCAATAATAATATGCGGAGAATATACGCATTTTACTAATACTGAATGCAATGCTGCTTTATTATGTAGATACTGCTTTTTCAAATAATCATTCTCAGAAGACCATTCATACATGAATGTTTGAATAATGGGGTATGTATGCTGTATGCTACTCATTCTAGTCCCTGACATGTGGAATAAATAGGCCTTTTTCACAGAACACATTTTGACATGTCACTGTAGGAAAAGCCCAGCAGGTGTGAATAATAAAATTAATGATGGCTGAATTCCATTTAGCTGCTTCAGTTTCAGGGTCCTGCAATTGTGCATGCTGGTTCACTGTCATGGCTTACTGGGACACCTGAAACAAACTGAGCTGGCGTTAATGTTATTAGTAACACCTGTGCTTTTCTCATTATGACAAGTCAAAATGTCTGTTGTGAAAAAGGCCTATTGTCAAAAAATGTATTTCAGCCAACAGAAAATAAATGTCAAGCAGAAAAACCACAGTAACACATCTAAATTGAATGACAGGAATAATATAAAAGTGACAGACATCGAAGACTAAACACTAATTAATCACCCGTCTTCATTATATTATATATATTTTTTATATTAATAATAACTGTTCATGTGGTAGGAGGAGAACCTGAAGACGGTGCTCATGAACCCAAACATTGCCTCGGTTCAGACCAACGAGGTAGGCACCAAGCAGGCCGACTCTGTCTACTTCCTTCCCGTCACGCCAGAATTTGTCACTGAAGTCATCAAGGTCGAGCGTCCGGATGGCATCCTACTGTCCATGGGTGGACAGACTGCCCTCAACTGCGGTGAGACGTGTACATTTGTTTTTCTGAATGTGTGCGATAGCTGATTTTGAGATTCATTGTGGATCAGTTCTCTGTGCAGATCAAAAGACTATTTATGTGTGACGAATAGCAGTTTATTTCCTTATGGAGACATGCAACCTGTAGTACTATGAGTAACGATGAGTGAATATAAGTTTTTGGGTATGTGGCTTGTTGTTTTAGGAGTTGAATTATTCCAGCGAGGCATCCTGGAGCAGTATGGGGTGAAAGTTCTTGGAACCCCAGTGGAGTCCATCATGGCCACAGAGGACAGACAGATTTTTGCTGACAAACTGATGGAGATTAACGAGAAGATCGCACCGAGTATCGCTGTGGAGTCGGTTAGTATCAATGTCTGATAACAAGGAAACAGAGATTGTAGATTACATGCATAGTCCTTTCATGGTCACTTCCTCAACATATATGAACCCTTCTATGAACTTTGTAATACACGTGTTAGATACATTCTGCATACGTTCAGTAATTGTATTCTGTAGTGGTTTTAAAAGCATCTTTTAACATTTTTTATGCTGGGGAAATATAATGTTTCATGTGCATCTTTCAGGTATCTGATGCCTTGAACGCTGCAGAGAAGATTGGCTATCCAGTGATGTTACGATCAGCCTATGCTCTTGGAGGTCTGGGCTCTGGTCTGTGTGCCAACAAAGAAAAGCTGGAGGAAACTGCCAACAAGGTCAGATTGGTGTAGGGTATTGATGATGTGGGCATCTGAGGACACTTATTATCATTTATCTTCGTCCTTTGTTGTTAAGCTTGTCAGTTAAAGCATTTTTCCAAAACTTCAACTGAAACACATTGTTTAGTTTTATACTTTTGCCCATGTTTACAGGATTAACCTGTACAAAGATAAAAGTGTTGAAATTGTTAAGATGAATTTCTTTGGTCCCCTGCCAAGAAAAAAAATACTTTGCTGTTGCTAAGCAACCTTCTTTTTTGTTCGTCCAGTACCCAGCATAATGTCTGACTCTCAGTTGGTTCTAATCTGTGATCACAAGCTACCAAAGCAACTGTCTGTGCCTAACTGATTGGCACATACTTTTTATGCCATGCTGCATATTCTGCTGCTTTCCTCACCTGACATTTACAGTAAAAGTACTTATTTTGTGGTTCATGGGGACGTTTAACTGACAAGTGTTTCTTTCTTTGCTATTTTTATGTGCAGCAGCTGTTGAGATGGTTTGTATCATGTTCAGGGCAGAGATATGGTTCAGAAAATCTTGCTCTGATGTCAGTCCTTTAGCTGCATGTCCTCTCCGTTATCACGTAGAGTATTATAGGTGTTTATATATATATATTGCATGTAGCTATTGTATTGTACAGGTCTCTGTATTATTCAGCTGGTAATATAATACAGGCAGTATTTTTGATAGTATTTTGTGTATATGGTAGGCTCTGGCCATGAGCAGTCAGATCCTGGTGGAGAAGTCCCTGCTGGGCTGGAAGGAGGTGGAATACGAGGTGGTGAGAGACGTGGCTGATAATTGTGTCACCGTCTGCAACATGGAAAACTTCGACCCACTGGGCATTCACACAGGTACACACTGGGCATCAACACATTGTTTCTCTGTCTCAGGGGAAGGTACTTCAGGGTGAGCAAGTTTTCTTTTTGCTCTTTTCTGTTCATGTTGGGCAAATTCGTCTTCTACCTGGAACGATTATATAAATCTTTTGGACAAGTTGTCTAATTCTGTAGATCAAAAAACAGCAGTGAGAATCAATACAAGAGCAGTAAACTTAAGCCTTTGGGTGTTGTTCAGTTCTCATAGCCAAGATCAAGATGTTACACAGACTGAGACATTCTTAAGTGTACCTAAAACTAAATGTGCATTGAGTGAAGTCCAAAGGATAAACAGACAAGTGTATCTGAAGTGCAGTACTCCCACGCCATAAAGCCTCTTCTGCTAAACAACAGTGCAGAATTGTAATTCAGATATTACAAGCTGTGTTTTGTTTTTTAAAAAAGGTAAAACTACACTGTAAGAGATTATTAAATGAAACTGTTAAAACATCTATTTACAACAAAAGGTTGGAGATGTAGAGTGGAATGCATGACAGGGGACATTGATTCAATCCAAACGAGAAACAAACTTTTGTTGCTTAAGTGATGTTTTACTGATGTTTATTTTTGGTCAAAATAATTTCTTCTTTTCAGTATTTATTCTCCTGCCTCTATATCATTAACCGAGGCGAAATTCACACACTGTTGACACTGTTCAAACTCATTCTTAGCTTTAACCCCTCCTCTTGTTCTTCAGGTGACTCCATAGTGGTGGCACCGAGCCAGACATTGTCCAATGAGGAGTACCACATGCTCCGTGAGACGGCCATCAAAGTGGTTCGTCATCTTGGCATTGTAGGCGAATGTAACATTCAGTATGCTCTACACCCCTCATCCCTGGAGTATTGTATCATCGAGGTTAATGCCCGTCTATCAAGAAGCTCTGCTTTAGCGTCCAAAGCCACTGGGTGAGAAACTATATGTATTTTTGAAGAGTGTGCTTAGACTGTCAGTAGGATAGTTGAAAAAGTGTAAAATACACTATAAATGAATAGATTCTTAGTACAAGTATTATAAATAGATACTTTAACCTGAAGCTTTTGAGCATCCAACACTCACTGATGTGTTCTGAATCGTAAATTCATGTAATTTACAATGCAATCGAATAGTAACAAAACTTTTAAAAGCACTGAGCATTATGTTGAGGATAGATAAAACATTACAGTTTTATTGTGATACTGATGTTGATAAGAGACAGAAACGTTTATAATCAGTAGAAAAGTTCTCTAGCTGTTACCCACCACCAGCTGATTTTGGTCTCCCCGCCTTGCTTCATGTCTCACAGGTACCCCTTGGCATTTGTAGCGGCTAAATTGGCACTGGGGATCCCCTTGCCAGAGATCAAGAACGCTGTCTCAGAGAAGACCACAGCCTGTTTTGAGCCCAGTCTAGACTACATCGTCACCAAGATCCCCCGCTGGGACCTGGACCGCTTTCAGGGCATGTCTCTTGAAATCGGCAGTGCCATGAAGAGTGTCGGAGAGGTGGGAAAAGGATTCATGGATACTCACCCACTCACCCACTCACCCACTCACCCAATCAACATACACCCATATTATACTTTGATGCATTTCCTTCTTCTGGATTCAGGTGATGGCAGTGGGCCGGACCTTTGAGGAGAGTGTGCAGAAAGCCCTGAGGATGTGTCATCCATCAGTAGATGGCTTTGTGCCCCGGCTTCCACTCAAAAAAGCCTGGGCCAACACCCACAACCTGCAACAAGAGCTGGCTGTGCCCTCTAGCACCCGCATCTTTTCCCTCGCCAAGGTACACTAATCTTTCATGACATTAATAATGAATGACGCTGACTAAAGTTTTCTCATTAAAATCACATTTTGAGAAGTTAAAGAATAAAAAATTATCATGAAAAAACCATCAAATGCAGAGGAAAATGTGTCCCTGAGCTACCTGCATGTCTGGCTGTGAATGTCTAATTGTGTGTGTGTGTGTGTGTGTGTGTGTGTGTGTGTGTGTGTGTGTGTGTGATTTTGAAGTAGTTTAAACAGATGCATAGTTCTTATAATATTTGGAAAACGCATAGAAACAGTGCATGATTATCTTACTGACAGTGTGGCCTTTTTTTTTTTACTGTTATGTTCAAATGTGGGGGAGAGCAAATTCAAATGACATAAACTGAAATATATATTTTTGCTGTTTGTGTGCTTGCTCAATACAGTGCTGGTAGTCTGTCTTTTTCCTCATTTAGTCAGATCAAGGTGAGACAGCATCTAGTGCATCTAGGCAATGCATCCAGTTTCAAACACAGGGATAAACTATTAAACTGAGAAAATGAGGAAAAATATTAACAACTCTGCTTAAATATGCTATAGGTATAATTGTAGTATTTAGTGACTCAAACATTGAGCATGAATACTTAACTTTATGATGACGATGGTGATGAATGATAAATGTAATGCTGAGTCTGTTTAATGTCTCTATCCTGAAGGCCCTCCACGGTGGCATGAGTGTGGATCAAATCCACCTGCTGACAGCCATAGACAAGTGGTTCCTCCACAAGCTGAACAGGATTACTGAGCTGGAGAAGCACCTGGCACAGTACAAGAGGTAACACAAACATACAGATGATGTGATATGATGTTGTTTTCATATTTCTAATACTACCATCGCAACTCTGTAAACATTCACACATTCAGAGTGTATCAACATACATGTTTTCTTTCCTTTTGACTGCACACTGACTGGATTTGATGAATTGATCAAATTTTTAGTTATCACATTCTCGACTAAGCCTGTGGTTAAATCTTGTTTTATTTTATACCTACCTCTGTGCCTGTATGCAGGTGTGCTGTGACAGCTTCAACAACTACAATGAAACTTGCACTATGGTATCTGTTTGAGTCTCTGCTTTCCTTTTGATGGACGGAAATATCTAATCAAGTGACTATCTCCTCCAAAATATAGTCCATCTATCCATCTATCCATCTATCCAGTACATCCATAAAGATGCAGTCTAGTGAGGAAAGGTGTACTGATCCTTCAAGCATGGATTCATTTAATGGAATATATTGTAATTCATTGCTTAGTTCCAAAGCTGGCTCAGTCAGTCTAACCTTTTCGCCGTATGCTCTCACTTCCTTTACCATTAATTCTGCCTAAGACTTCTTTGTTGTTTTGTGGATTCTTTATTATTGCTACAGACACTTTGTCCACTGATGACATGATTATTTCCTCTGTAAAATCCATAGTGAAATTAGACTGTTTTTTTTGATCAATCAATTCAGTTAACGGATTTTATATTGTATTTCATTCTTGTCAATGAAAGACTGTTACTTCAATCCGGCACTCACCTGCTCCGGCAGGATTTCTGACCCAAATGCATTTTATACTGCTGCCCACAGCACAGTTATTCCTTATGCCACAGTGCATGGGCTACATGGTAGCCCTTGACTTTTAAAATGCCTAAAAGAAGGGCAACGTTGTGGGTAATGAATGTTTTTCTTCTAGAAATTGTAGAGATACTCTTCAACAAAAAAATGCTCAAAAATCAGATGAACCTCAGTCTCTTATCCATGTTTCTCTGTGACTTGTGGCTTGCCTCTCTCTCCCTGCCCTCCAGCTCTTACCTGGGCAGCTCAAATCAAAGCCGCTGTGAATTTTCATGGCTCAGCTACAGGTTACCTGCAGCTTCCTTCTGACTCTGCTGTTTAATAATTAATGTGTCGCCGTTTGGTGGGTGCCTAACGCAATAGTGAAGGCTGTTGTAGTCTCCACTGCCTCTAGAGCACAATACAGGCTGCTTGCCAGACTGATGGACCGTAGAGCTGAGTCAAGGTGTGCTTCAGGCTCAACTGGTCAGCATTGTTATTGTTTATGTGGAAAACTGTGTTGTTGTTTTTTTTTTTTATTGCAGTAATTAGGACTGAAGAATATTTCTTGATAGAAAGATGAAAAGTAGTGACTGAAGTGAGAACATTGAGTCATTATTAGTGTTAGGACTTTTTTCATACAGATAAGATTTGAGATAAATAGTAGACCGTTCTTTAAAAAAGAACTTGTCCACTCTGACATTGAATATGTCTGGTACATTGAGTCTATTTCCACTGAGCTGTACTCATCTCTGCACTGTGGCAGTTGGTGGAAATTTGTTTGTTAAACGTTTGAGTTCTAGTGACAACCAATAATTTGCAATGTCATTAACGTCACCTTCACAATGATCTCGAAAAATCTTGTGCTTGAAGTTGGTCATGTACTATTATAGTAATAACATTTTTACGTGTAGCTACAGTTCAGTTTAGTTAGATTAGTTACATACTAATTAATCTGCAGGTAATTCTTTAGATTAAAGTCAGTGTAAAGTAAGAATAAATATGTGGTCTGAGTTTAACATACCACAGAAAAGTGTGTTGTTAACCACCCTGCCAAATTTGAATGATTAAAAAAATCGCCAAATATATGAAATTAAGCTTCAAAGTTGTGTAAAAATCAGCCTCTTTCTCTTCTCCTCAACGCTGTGGGAGTGCCCGCCGAGTCCGTTGAATCCCCGCCCCCTAATAAAGTGTACCCGAAACATGGACGCTACGTCTGAGAGCTTTCTGCTGCTAACTCAGCTACTAGCTCGGCGGCTAACTGGCTAACTGTAGTAGACTGTAGTTGTAGTAGTAGTGTGCGCTGAATGTATTTATACCTCTACAGCAGCAGGGGCAGGTTTATGCTAACACAGGGGTGATTCAGATCTGCCCACTAAATCCTGAACACAGAAATCTTGAAACACAGTTAGCTTGAAAAGTAATCAGACTCATAGACACACACATAGATTTCCCTTCAAAACCAGTTTTATGTTAAATATGAATGCACATTCGCTACAGACATGACAGATATGCATATTTTTTAATTCTGTATTGGTACCAGCAAGCACATTAGGTTTTCAAGTTTGATTACTCAAAGCAGAACTCGGAATATGAGAACCTGACAATACATTTACAAATGAGAACATAGGTAATTAAGTATATAAGCACTGTGCGTAACGTGAACTAAAGGACCCGCTCAGTTTGTGAGGACAGCAATTATACAACACACAAAAAGTGTCATTCTAGTGCTTTGAAGGTTCAGGCTTGATTAAGTACAAAATTAACAAAATGAAAAGTGTGGCAAGCAAGAAATTGATTCTTGTAATTTTAAGGTGTGTGTGTGTGTGTGTGTGAGTGTGTGTGAGTGTGAGAGAGAGAATATCTTTCCTCACTCTCTTTATACACCACACACACTGTCTTCATGTGTATTTCATGTTGTATTTGTAGGTGAGGTGCATGTACATATGTTCATGACATGCAAAGGATTTCCCTCCCTCACTATAAACAGCTCTTCTAGAGGGGGTGATTGTACACAAAACAACCACACTCAGATCAAATGTCTTTCCTTCCTGTGATTCTGACTCAGAACTCTCGCTGCTCCTGCCTTTCGTTGTTTCTGGGGTTTGTTATTTCTCAGCTCAGCCATGTGCAGTGGGAGTTAGAACACACTTGACATTTCCAATATTGTTACGCTACCAGGTCATAAATAATTCAGATAAAGACGTGGGAGAGAAGGCTTTCTTACCAGAAATAAGAATTCCTTCCTTTTGTTTCTACCTGGGGTTAAATTAATATGATGATGTAATGGGAAACATGCTTGTTGTTTTCTTAGTGAAAGTTAAATGAAAAGTCAAAGATCAATAACAATTTTATCACTTTGCATTCACGTGCTCAAAGAATCTGAATAGCTGTCACATTTAGAGACTGTATGTTGCATTAAGATAGAAAACATGATAGTGTTGCTTTTATAAGCAGATACACTGACTGCAACTATTTCATGACCAAAAACAGCTCAGACCAGTAACTTCACCACCATTTCACATGTCCTGACCTCAATGAGAAGTTACCAGCCTTTAGTACTCTCCTATCTACTGTATGAGTAAAACCCAGCTGAATTTTGGTTTTATTGTTTGCTAGCTGGCTAGAAAAGCTGGCTATGCTAAAAAACATATTTCCTACAAATGCAAGTATCTTTGTTTAATAATGTAAGCAAATATCATTATTCTTTATAAAATGTTTACGTTATGTTATATAAATGGATCGAGATTCATGTATACTTGACTAGTCGGAGAATGATTGCAAAATCATTCGTTTTGAAGTATTTTTAAAATCTTACTTCATTCTCCTCTTCTTTCCCACTGTCTATTGTCAACTATTCTTTTCCCATCATGTTTTGTCAGCTACAGTTGTCAGTTTCATAAAACGGTAAACAAAAAGATGTGAACTATGTGGAAGTGGAGCAGGTCCAAACACGGCGATCCTGTGATTTACTGAAGCCAGTTTAAAACTACCTCTTGATACTTAACTTTATCTCTGCCACAGTTTTTCTGTTTAACCTTACAGCTCACATTAAAGTTTTATCGACAAAATTGGTTTTAATTGGCTGCACTTGCCAACCTGCTGCTCTGGCACCTCTGCGCCATGTTTGTCGATGTGTTATTGATCGCTCTGAGGTGGGCTGCTCCCTGCTGTCCACACCACTTGGTAGGCAAGCCAGTTTAAACTCACTTGCTGGATTGACCTTCTGAGCTCAGTGGACCTGAAAATATACAAATAGATGATAGGAGCTTCAGATACAAAACAACATTAAAAAAATAAACTCCTTTTTCTCCTTTTCTTTTATCTCACTCGGTTTCTTTTCCACTCACTATCACATTCATGGCATGTTGTGCATTAAACATTTAAGCTTAAGAGTTGATTGACCGATTATACTGACCTCTACTATGCAGTTGACTTAATGTGGTACCAGAACGAATTGAAATTTCATATTTGGAAGATTGCAATGGGATATATGGTTAAAAATTGCAAGGGTGTTGTTGTTCTAGTACAAATGAGTTGAAATGTTTCTTGCAGTGTCCAAGAGGACTGAATAAGTCAAAGATGGAAAGGTCCATGGAAAAAAATCCCAAGCAAAACTAAAACTGAGTGCTCATGGTCTGTCCACTTCAGAATTTTCTTTGAAGTCCTCGAGTGGGAAAAACTTGAACTACTGAAAAACATGAAGATCAATCTGAAGACTTGAAAATACATTTAATCATTCTTAAATTGTGGACTAAGTAAAGGGTTCTGAATGGCGAACATTGTTTAACTACCATTACTTACTGTCTTTACCTACAGTGGTACAGTACCCGAGGGGCTGCTGCTGAAGGCGAAGCAGGATGGCTTCTCAGACCGGCAAGTTGGCCAGATTCTAGGCTCCAATGAGAGTGCAGCAAGGGAGCTGAGGCTGACTCGTGGCATCAAACCCTGGGTCAAACAGGTGAGCACCCTGGAGCTCCCTCTTGGAGGTTTCAGCATAGACCAGATAGACTGAAAGTCCACTAGATTTGACACAATCAGTGCACTTGGTAATTAACCCTACCTGATCAATACAGACACCCACATACAAACATGTTCATCAATCAATTATCTTTCCACCTCCACCAATCTGGGTTCACAGGTTAAAACATACACAAACTATATTTCAATACTGCCATCCTGTAAAATTGAAAGCAAATAGCTGATTTGTTCCCATATTAAAGAAATGTTTGGATGATTGGTTCATTTATAACACTGGTATTGTGTTATCAAAGAAATACCAAACTACTGTTTTATAACTAATTCTTCTTTCCAATTTTTTTTTTTTTTAAGTTTTCAATAATCCATTGACTTTTTCTGCATTAAGGTGTGAAGCTACATATACCCAGGCAACACTCAGTAGTAAAAGTTCATTGTTAGTTTTGATCCTTTTCTAGAATATATTAATGCTTTAATCAAAAAGTAGTAATAATAACACCAGAGTAGAATAATGTCCATCACAAGAAGAAGTTCTGCAGTTTAACTTTTACTCTAGTCAATGTTCAGAAGAATTAGCAGTTAAGTATACCAAAATTATAAAAATAAAATGTACTAATTATGCAAAACTGCTCCTTTCAAAGTATTCAACTGTCGGTGTGCAATCCATGTAGTAATTATCCCTGTCGTTATCGTTTGAACCCCACTTAGGGATAAATGTGGCCTTCCTGTGTATTTTGCATATTCCGCCCATGTTCACACTGGTTACCCTCAGGCCCTACTAGTTCAGAAATAAATGATGTTTGACTGTCTAAAAAAAGATTAGTAAATCTGATTTGAAATAATGAATCATTTTAATTTCTCCTTTCTGATCCCTTTTCATAGATTGATACTTTGGCTGCAGAGTATCCAGCCATGACCAACTACCTGTACTGTACCTATCATGGGCAGGTAAGTAGCCTCTGCTAACAGAGAAAAGAAAAAATACAGTTTGTTCAATTTAATTTTAATTTTCCATGAAAAAATAAAGTTTGAAATCAAATTTCTAACAATATTGATTGTAAGAGTGTTATTTTAAAATTGACTAAATAATTATTGATGTCCTTAAGGAGGGCATCATTAACTGTGGGTTTTGTTCATTTGTCCAATTCACTAGGAGCATGATCTGGACTTTAAAGACCAGGGAATTATGGTCCTTGGTTGTGGGCCCTACCACATTGGTGAGTCCAATAATGAGATTTCATGCTGTAAGAAAAAACTGTTTTGTTGGTTACATGTGTTGTGAATTAGCCAGTTTTGTCTTTCTGTTGCATTTACATGACGACATTTTTACCACTGTGTTTTTATACAATAAAATATTCATAAATGACTAATACCAACACTGAAAATATTTATGTAATTTGCCATTTTTCACCACACAAAGCAATTTTTTGAACATACTAAACATATCAATCCCACTTTTTCCACATTTAGAGAAAAGTGGTTTATGTTAAATAATCCTATTAAGGTTGAGTATGAGTATCAGACTGAATGCAAACCCGTTTTACTCGAATGTAAAGCACCAATCCACACTCCAGCTTTCCTCTGCACTGTGTGATCCCCCTCAATCAACCCTGAATATAAGCCACTGTTGCAGAATAGTTGTACTGGTACATACTGTAATTGTTTATCAGATCAGAATATTGTTTAGGTGGGAAAGCAAATGTCATGCAATTTTGTATTTTTTGTGCTGAATTTTTTTAACCCCTGTTCACGGCTAACATACTCAACTTCATCAACTATCCAATCCACCAGGGAGCAGTGTTGAGTTTGACTGGTGTGCCGTGTCCAGCATCAGAACCTTGAGACAGATGGGCAAGAAGACAGTAGTGGTCAACCACAACCCTGAGACAGTCAGCACTGACTTTGATGAGTGTGACCGCCTTTACTTTGAAGAGCTGACCCTGGAGCGTGTCCTGGACATCACCCATCAAGAGGTCAGTGTGCACACACCGTTTTCATGTGACAAAACTTGAATAAAAACAAAGCCAGTGCTTCCTTTTTTATCATGCAGTAGAACATTAATCAGTGAATTACTTAAGTGTAAGTCTTATTATCATGGTGTTTCCACAGACCAATTGTCTACAGTATTGGGGGGGGGGACTCTCTGCTCAAAGTGGCATGGATGAAACATAACCAACAACATCCAAAACCTTTATGTTGACACATATTTATGTATAAACTCAGAAACTGGTTAAGTGTGCAGCTATTTCCACTAGGGTGGAATTGTCCATTATAAGCAGCCAAATAAAACCCGTCTGTCTCCATCGAGCAGAAACTGGAAAAACTCAGATCCTCATTGGGACATTTAGTATGCAGCACTAAAGGCTCATCTAAGATTTAAGAGCTTAGGTTTCTGCATTCGCAGGTGTTTGGGTGTTTTGTGGATTTTCAAGGTTTGCTGACCTTTCTGTAACACTCAAAGTTCATGTGATGTACTTAGATTTTTACTTGAAGGGGGGAATGTGTAATTTAGTTGGTAATTTTCATTTTACAAGGGAACTGTTATGAAGAATTTGTTTGAGAAGTATTTGTTTTATTTAAAGAACCTCTGGGAATATCTCTCTAATATCTCAGTTAGTGTCTAGTGATTTCTAAATCTGTAACTCTTCCAGAAAAATGATTATATCATAATACAGTATCACAATACCTGTTTCTCCTTTCTAAATTCATGATAATGCCAGTGCAAAGTCTAATTTCTAACTAAATGTCTAGTTTTGGGGACTTTCTTTTGAGTATCATATGATACTAGGCAACAATGATGTTCAATTTACTGAACCTGTAATTACAAGGGATAGTTCAAGTATATTAGGTTATCATAAAGACTGATAACAGTTGGTTTTACAGGAGTTATGGGGTAGGGGTTATGACTTCCTACTATGTAGTATCCTCTATTTGTCTCCACCATGACATTGCTAGGCAACCAGTGGACACTTAAGCACTCACTGCCCCCAACCAAGAAATAATCCTGCACATAATCTTCCACATAAAACCACGTACCTTAGTTTTTACACGTACGTCATGTGTATTGAGTGCGATCTGATTGAAATGCTGCGTTGCAATCAATTTAATGCCTCCCATAGGCATAATAGTATTGATTAGTTACACAATATAAGAAATCAATCATATATCAACCATATTAGTGGTGTACAACACTGATTGACTTTAAACAAAACAATATTGGTAAATGGATTTATTGAGCTAAGAGTAGCATACACATAATGGCATAATAATTTGTCAAAGTTTAGCTTTCCAATCTGTTTTGACGTTTGTTTCACTGCTGCTGAAGAATTATATTTATATCAAAATGAGCTGACCTGAACACATGACTGTGACTTATTATCATAGTGTTTCCAAAGAGCAGTCGTCCACAGTGCTGGGGGGAAAAAATCTGCTCAAAGTTGCATGGATGAAATATAACCAACAACATCCAAAACCTTTGTGTTGACATGTATAAACTCAGAAACTGGTTAAGCATGTAGCTTTTTCTGCCTGATCCTCCAGGATGGAATTGTCCATTATAAGCAGCCAAATATAACCCGTCTCTCTCCATCTAACAGGAACTGGGAAAACTCAGGTCCTAATTTGGACATTTAGTATGCAACAGGAAAGGCTCATCTAAGATTTAAGAGCTTAGGTTTCTGTATTTACAGGTGTTTGGGGGTTTTGTATATTTTCAAGGTTTGCTGACCTCTCTGTAACACTCACAGTTCATGTGAATGTACCTACATTGTTTTTGTTTGGGAGGTGAGGTGTGAGGGAGTATATTTTTAAAAGATCATTTTCATTTTATGTGGGGAACTGTTATGTAGAATGTGTTTTTTATTTAGAGAACCTCTGGAAATGCATCTGGACAGTCAGTCAGTCAGTTTATGTCTAAGGATAATCTCTAAATCTCTAAATCTGCTACCACCAAGATTACTTTATATCATAATACTGTATCACAGTACCTGTTTATCGTTTCTAAATTCATGAACATGTCAATGCAAAGTCTAATTTCTGACAAAATATCTAGTTTTAGGGATTATTGTTTGAGAAACTAGTTGGATGTCACATTTGACACTGGGCAACATTGATGTTATTATTTATTCCTCCATCATCCAACAGAAACTTGGAAAACTCTGAAAAGGTCCTAATTTAGTATGCAGCACTTACCAAATTGAGAAGTTTAGATTTCTGTTTTTATGGGTGTGTGGGATTTTTGTTGGTTTTCAAGGTTTTGCTGACCTAACAATCATAATTCATGTGATTGAGCCTACATTAGTTTTTCCTCTTTGCAGGGTGGTAGGGGTGAAGGGGTGGTCATTGTCCATCATTTTATACTTTTTTTATTTGTTTTATTCAATGTCCGTGCAAAGCTTAATTTCTAACAAATGTCTTTTTGTTTTGGGGAGTTGGCGATTATCTTTTGAGATGTAAGAAACTGGTTGTATATCACATTTTACGCCAGGCAACAATGATGATGATTTACTGAACCTTTAATTACAAGGATTAGTTCAACATTTTGAGTAGATTAGATTATCCTAAAGACTGAAGACAGTTGGTTATATGGGGGGGTTGTGTGCTTGACTACTTTATGGCTGGAAGCAGTGACTTCCTTCTATGTAGTTTTATTTTTTTGTCTCCACTGTGAGGTTGCCAGGCAACCAGTGGAGAATCAGCTCTCACTGCACCCAACCAAGAAATTGTCCCACACATAACCCCCCCCCTGTAAAACCACAGATTGGAGTTTTTGCACTTAGGTCATTGTACAGATTGAACAAACAAGATGGTAACTTGTTAATTACTAACCTTTACAGGGGTTTTTACCATGGGTCAGAACAAAGATAGCTTTTCCCTGTTTCCAATCTTTATGCTAACTTCAGCTAACAGGCTTTATCATGTACAGAATATAATGATACATAATTTCTCCCCTTTATTGCCCACTGCTGTTCTTTGCTGTGCCTCGAGCCCAGCTCAACCTAAAGATTTCAAAACATGCTCAAGGGTATGAATGCGACAAAGTCCCTGATGATTTCCATGTGTTTATTGGTGCTTGTGTTATGTTAATGTTGTGTTGTGTGTTTGCGTACTAATGTCCATTGACTTTCCCTTGCTGGGGAATTGTAATCCAGTTAAAGTTGCAATGGGATCAGAGTGTGATTAAATGTTTGTTTGTTCAGGGAGATAGCATTACAGTCAATTCCTCTCTCACAGTCCCCTCTTGCTTTGTGTTTTGTGTGTATGTGTGTGTGTGTGTGGGGGGGGGGTGTGTGGTTGTGTGTGTGTGTGTGTGTGTGTGTGTGATAAATACAGCATTAGATAAACCCTGGACAGGAACAGGAGAGCAAGCCTATGAATAATGAAGAGATACAACCTAGCATTGCCATGGAAACAGCATCCCCCTTGGATCAGCTAGGCAGGAAAAGGGGTTGCAAACTGTTAATGAAAGGAGCATACCACACACACACACACACACACACACACACACACACTCACACTCACACTCACACACTCCCTGGTCATAACTAAACCCATGGCATGACCAAGATCAACTGTTTTTATTTGTCTCATATTTTCACTGTGTGATCAGTGGCCAGAATAATTGGAAGTGGCCACAGATTTCAGACTGTAAATCTTTGCTGATAGGCCGGTAGCAGGAGGTCCTAGACTTGACAGAGTGTTTTCCCTTCCCCTGTCTTATTTCCTCCTGCCTCTTCATTTTTTAAACTCTGTCTGCTGTTCTTTTCCCTTTTTTCATCTCTGACATTTTTATTTTTTCCATCCTCTCACTGAATAATATCAAATATCTGTCAATTTAATTCAGAAAGAGAAAATCCACAGATGTCGGAATAGCCACGATCATACCAATAATAATAGAGCTTATTTATTAATATAGAGTTGTTATTTTTATCACAATATCTGTTTCTTCCATCTATGTTTACCTTTGTTGAATTCTCTTTTCCTCTACAGGGTTGCTCTGGCAGCATTGTATCTGTGGGAGGCCAGATCCCTAATAACCTTGCTGTCCCATTGCACCAGAGTGGGATGAAGATACTGGGAACAAGCCCTCTGCAGATTGACCGGGCTGAGGAGCGCTCTGTCTTCTCTCGTATCCTAGATGACCTCGGAGTGGCCCAAGCCCCATGGAGGGCCCTCAACTCTCTGGTGAGAGGAACCAATAAAACCTGAATGGAAGGGCTGTGAATGATAAAGTCACAAAAAAAACGTGGAGAATGGTAGTATGTTAGAATGTTAAGAAAAAATGCAGGGAATCTGCACTAAACAATTATTTTGGACAGTGGCTGAAATGACTATGTGTAATGTGAAAGAGGTAATTTGTTGTGATGAATCAATGTGAATTATCCCCCACCTTTGCAGTTCCCCTCAGCTCTGCAGCCAGTTTTAGCATTTGTTGCAGTGGCTAATTGTTTTAGTTTAAAGGCCTGAAAAATGTACTGTTCAGTTCTGCTTTACTGCTCTCATCAACCCTGTTTTCAGCAGCAGACAGCTGTTGTTAAAAAAAAGCTCTGATAAACCAACTTTACACTACCTTCCCTGAACTGACTGGCAGTCAACAGCAGTCACACAAAGTAAGCTATTAGCTAAGTGAAGATAGTGGAGCATTTATTTTCCCTTTTTAAAAAACTGATCATCAGGTGGTCAGAAATACAACTCCAAATAAGTATTGTTCATACTGCTACTCTTAAGTTACTCCTTGTCTGTTGGTTGTCTGCCATAAAAGCAGATTGCAAATTTTCTCTTAATGAGAAAATGTCCAGTTAGTGTTTTTATTTTATTTTATGTAGTTTGATGTAGCTATTCATTTTCTTCAAGGAAATGTGTCTTTCTATTCATTCTCATACAGGGACTCGGCTCCACCACGTTTTATCTTGTCTTTGGCTCTCTCAGCTCACTCCTGGTTGAATGAAGTGCTGGCAGGGCCCTCACTGTGGAGCATTGAATGTTTCTGTGGTCAGAACTGAAATATGCCTCATAGAGTACTGTTGCTCATGTACTCCATAACCACTAAGGAGCGACTAGCCAGTACACGCAGATAAAGGCCTGTGTTTCCCCAAAGTCTAGCTACATATTGTATTTCCCTGCTGATCTTGAAGAATCAGTTTGCTTTTACTGGGCTGGAATAACTCCAGCAGAGCCATGTGGGAGATGGTGCTTGCGTGTCTGGGAAGCTATTTTGTTGTCTTTTAATGGTACTCCACCTGACGAGTGAACAGTGGGTAATGATAGAGAGAAAAAGGCTAGACCTGCAAAGAAGTGGAAAAGAAAGAAAGAGCGATGACGATAATGATGATAAGGAGGAGGAAGAGGAGGACAGACAGCCTTTCCCTCACTGCTAGACTCCATCCACGACTCCTACGATTTCTTCTCTCATTCCTCATGTGAACTGAATGGAAGAAAATAAAATAAAAAGGGAGATGAATTGAAGTCCCAGTCTCTGACTGTTGGAGCACTTATATTCTCCCTTTTACTCTTTTGATTAGTTGTGTTCTTGGAAGATATGGAAGCACACCTTTTTCAAATTCTAAGCCTTTCACAATATGTGTGGATGAATTGAGAATGGGTGAAATAGGTCTTTGCTGTATGAGAGGGGTCTTAACACGAGAACGATACACGCACACTTGCTTGATTTGATATTGATTCTTTGTCTCAAGTGGTTCTAATCTTTTAGTTTTCTAACATTACATAAATTCCTTGTTGATGAATAGAGTTTCATGAAGAATTAAGTACAAAATGAAACTCAGGTTATTCATTTAGACTCTAAGCGATGAAGCGTTTTAGGCAATGGAGCAGACATGTTGTTGTCCTCCTTTTAAAACCTTTTCTTAAAAATCTTTTTGTGTTGTTTTTGTTTTTTTAGACTTGTATTGCGTTGGCAAGTAGACTTTTTTCTGATGGTATTGTGCTTGTTAGAATACTTTTGTTTGCCTCAAAATGATTTTTTTTACTTCAGAGACTGTAATCCCTGGAACAATTATGTTTTTAAAATATTTCTCTCAATTCTTATAACAGTAACAAGTGAGATATGATACAGCAGTTACACAGATAAACTATATGTTGCATGTTGGTGTTTGAACCAATAGTTTCTGAACAGTCAGGTCTAGGCTACATTTTCTCCTTGCTCAGTGAATTAACACTAATATTATTAAATCCTTTAATAAGAATTTGGGGCAGCTGTAACTCAGGAAGTAGGGTGGTTTGATTCCTGGCTCCTTTAGTCCACATATCAAAATGCCTTTGGGCAAGATACTGAACCTTGAATTGCTCCCGGTGGCTGCACCATCAGTGTAGGAATGTGTGTGTGTGTGTGTGTGTGAATGATTAAATCCTTCTGGTGAGCAGATTGGCACCCTGCATGACCAACCTGCCATCAGCGAATTAATGTTTTGTGAATGGGTGAATGTGACTTATAAAAGTGCTTTGAGTGGTCGGAAGACTAGAAAGGAGCTATATAGTTGCTGTTTATTTGAATTTCTGCCAAGGATTTTTTTTAATTAATTGCTTGCCATTTTGAATAAATAATGCATTTAATATTTCCCATCCATGTCCTCCAACATGAATACATTTGCAATAAACATGCATGCTTTTTTGTTAGTTATTACCCAGACTTTTGAAAAGTCATGCTGTATGAATCACACACATTACATTGGTGACTGCTTAAAAAAACAAGTTTAAACAAAAGTTTAAGTTAAATGCCCAAGACGGAAAAACAGTTGACATTCTCTAAGAGTGGTTTGTTTTTCTTTCCCCCACAGGATGATGCCTTTTCCTTTGCCAACCAGGTGGGCTATCCCTGTCTACTCCGCCCCTCATATGTTCTCAGGTAAGTTTGACCAGATCGTTGACAACTAACAGGGACAAGATTCACAATTGTCATACCAACACCTAATGCTAATGCTGAAGTTGCAATAGATAAGACTGTTATTAGCATTCACTCTAAATCCTTTCCCCATCCCAGATTAACTTGCAGTAGTTGGCCGTTCTCGTCTGAATTGAATAAATGGATATGTGATATGATTATACAGTGTGCAGTTTATTGACAGTATTACAAGATCCCTGCTTATCAAAATCCACAAAATCCACAAAATCCAAACAGGTAATCTCCTTGTTGCCGTGTTCGTTTGTTGATGTGAAACATTGACAAACCCTAATCCCCACATTAACTCTTCATACAATACATGCTACTGCTTTTTGAAGGATTATACAATATGTCTAGAAATTGATTGATAATAATGATAATACATTTTAAGGGTTGTTAGAGGTCTCTTGCTTTCACAGCCCAGACTTTCCGTGTCGACAGTGTCTTAATCATGAATGTAGTGGCTGTCTCATCATAACACTCAATCATTAAAAAACACTTGTTAGATGTTAAGTCTGAAATTTGGTCTGGATTGCAAGGACTTGAAACTTAATTATACTGACAAGTAAATACAGACAAGCAAAAGTGCACTCTTGGTTGGCTGTGGCATTGAGGGGGAAAACAAATTTGTGAGCTTTTATAATAACTCATTCACAGACTTATTGCTAATTGAGGGAAATTACAATTTTAGTTACAATAATTAATGTATTTACTGCACAAATAGCCCCTTACATTATGCAGTAACACTTTTGTCCAGCAGATGTCGTAATGAGACCCTGTATTCAGCAGGGCTTTGGTGTCATTGAAAATAAACATATGTATAATGGAGTGTTGGACTTTAATGGTTTTACATGCAAAATAAGGACAACTTTGAGTCATGAACATGCAAACATTACAAACCATTAATTAAATTATATCAAATATCAATACCTTTAATTCATAATCTTAGCTACCTCTCCGCCTCTTCCTCCTCCTCTAGCATTAACTCTTTCTGATTTTTATATTCCCAATGTGTTTTCACTCTACCCCTTTGACATACTTGATATTGGCTTTTGAATGTTCTTCCTACAGTACATCCTACTTCATATGCATAAACTCAAATGTTTATACACCAAAAAAACAACTCCCCTATGTTGTCTATGTCAGATGTCAGCTTCATATTTTGAAATTTGAAGTATCAGTGGTATGTAATAATATTAAAAGCTTACTGTGTGTGTGTGTGTGTGTGTGTGTGTGTGTGTGTGAGTAAGAGAGAGAATTGTGGAGAGAAGAGCTTAAACTAGAGGAAGGGGGGAGGAGAAGACAAGTTACATGAATGACAGAGGTTTTTTGGGAGGGGGGTTGTAAATTATAGCAGGATAGGTACCCCAAAGAATGAAAATTACCTAAATTATTTTCATAAAGGTACATGAAGTCAATTCATGGTGATGCCATTGTTTCACATTTACCTGATTTTATTAAATTTTCCCTCAATAGTTGCAGTTACATGGACAATATTTCTTCAACCTGTTTTGTGATCATTCTGACTATTTACATGGACGCTAAATAAAGTGTTCCAGTAAGATGTGTGTTTACATGCCCCAAAGCATTTAATCACAGTGTAACTCAAAGTGGTTCCGCCTGCTGTGAAATGTCTAATCTGCTGGAATTATAAAAGAAGAAGAAGTGGTTCTACCTGTTAATACAATTTTCAAGATGGACCCACATTTTGTCCAGAGAACAATATTTGTGTTTCTGCTGTTCTTTGTGATTAGGAAGGCAGACTTAGCAGCACATACTTGTCCTGAAATCTTCTAACTAGGGAAGACTGAGAAATTATTCTTTTACATCATAATTAGGCTCTAATATTTTCCTATTCAACAAATTATCAAAAGTTTACACCTCCTCTCTCAACATGATTGAAAATTCCTTCCTATCGTTTTTATTCTGATTAGGCTATTAT